>NC_041390.1:566329383-566333073 GCF_002162155.2 Triticum dicoccoides | reverse complement strand
ACTCCGAACCAACTTCGGTACATCAAAACTTATAAACTCATAATATAACTGTCATCGAAACCTTAAGCGTGCGGACCCTACGGGTTCGATGACAATGTAGACATGACCGAGACATGTCTCCGGTCAATAACCAATAGCGGAACCTGGATGCTCATATTGGCTCCCACATATTCTACGAAGATCTTTATCGGTCAGACCGCATAACAACATACGTTGTTCCCTTTGTCATCGGTATGTTACTTGCCCGAGATTCGATCGTCGATATATCAATACCTAGTTCAATCTCGTTGCCGGCAAGTCTCTTTACTCGTTCCATAATACATCATCTCGCAACTAACTCATTTAGTTGCATTGCTTGCAAGGCTTAGTTGATGTGCATTACCGAGAGGGCCCAGAGATACCTCTCCGACAATCGGAGTGACAAAGCCTAATCTCGAAATATGCCAACCCAACATGTACCTTTGGAGACACCTATAGAGCTCATTTATAATCACCCAGTTACGTTGTGACGTTTGGTAGTACACAAAGTGTTCCTCCGATAAACGGGAGTTGGATAATTTCATAGTCATAGGAACATGTATAAGTCATGAAGAAAGCAATAGCAACATACTAAACGATCGAGTGCTAAGCTAACGGATGGGTCAAGTCAATCACATCATTCTCCTAATGATGTGATCCCGTTAATCAAATAACAACTCTTTGTCTATGGTTAGGAAACATAACCATCTTTGATTAACGAGCTAGTCAAGTAGAGGCATACTAGTGACACTCTGTTTGTCTATGTATTCACACATGTATTATGTTTCCAATTAATACAATTATAGTATGAATAATAAACATTTATCATGAAATAAGGAAATAAATAATAACTTTATTATTGCCTCTAGGGCATATTTGCTTCAGGAGCCCGTCCTCAGAAGTGTTGGTTGTTTCTCTCCTTCCAAATACTCCACGTTGGGGTTAAGAATGTTTCATAGAAGAACGGGTTCGTCTAGCTATCCTTTGTAGTTTGGAGAAGATCGAAGCGGCAGGGGAATATTGGCCAGGTGATGTTTAGTCTCGTCCAGCAGCTTTGACTAAAAGGGCATAAGAAGATCATGTGGTCAACTGTCTCTTCAACATGCTGATCACAAAGGGCGCAATTGAAATTGTTGCCAATATTGTAGTGCCTCCTCTTCAACATGTTGCGTGTGTTGAGTCTATCATGGAACAAGAGCCAACCAAAAACTTTGATCTTCACAGTGCATTTCGATTTCCATAGTTGATTGAATGCTTGATGGGTCGTCCCGTCCCTAAAGTAATTGTTGTAGTAGTCTCTTGGTTTGTAGAGTGTGGCGCCCCAGGAATAATGCCAAACATCATGCAGAGATGTCGACGGAGAGATCCACATTGATTGCGTTTGGATATCCTGGATCTCTGCCAAAGCCTGCGGCGAGACAGGAAGGTGAAAGGTTACATGCATGTCCGTACTGGCCATCGCTTCAGCGACCGAAAGATCCTCTTGCACAGCAAACGAGAAAGCACGAGGGTGCGAGATTTGCAGCACCTCCTCTTTCCAGAGATCTTTCCAGAAAAGGGTCGACGTGCCATCCACTAGCTGTATGCGCGAGATGCCGTGGTAGATGGGAGTCAGTTTAAGGATGTCCTTCCACCAGAACGAGCCAATGGGGTCAACCGCGTGTGGAATTTTGCCATCATAGTGATTGTCCCAGATAAGGTTAACCCAAGGAACATCATGTCTGTTAAAGAATTTGTGAAGGAATTTTAGTAGCAGGGCCTCATTGTGAATCTTCAGATTGATCACTCCTAGGCCCCTTATTTTCTTTGGTTGACATACCAAATCCCAAGCGGCCAATGAGTTACATTTATCACCTTGTTCAGTTTTCTTTGTCCAGAGGCATCTTCGTCTGATCTTGTCAAGGATCTCAATGAGCTTGGGAGGGAATTTGAGAGTGCACATGGCAAACACCAGGAGGGACGTAACCGAAGCATTCAACCAAGATAGCTTGCCACCGTATGACATCATCGCGATAGTGGGTGTCAGTTGTCTTTCCAATCTGCAAACTAAAGGCATAAATTCTTGTATCGTGGGTCGTGTGGTGCCAATTGGGAGACCAAGGTAGGTGGACGGCATTGATCCAACCGCACAGCCAAAATCCCTAGCAAGATTCGCCGTAGAACTTACATGACATATTTTGTCCTACCCTCCCATGGCAGTGGGGTCCATATTAGAAACTAAGGGATATTAAGGCCTCCTTTTAATAGAGAACCAAAACAAAGTATTAACACACGGTGAATACATGAACTCCTCAAACTACGGTAATCACCGGAAGAAGTCTCGGTTATTGTCATTCCGGGGTTACCGGATCATAACACGTAGTAGGTGACTATAACTTGCAAGATCGGATCTAGAACATGGATATAATGGTGATAACATAAACAGTTCAGATTTGAAATCATGGCACCCGGGCCCAAAGTGACAAGTATTAAGCATGGCAAAGTCATAGCAACATCAATCTAAGAACATAGTGGATGCTAGGGATCAAGCCCTAACAAAACTAACTCGATTACATGATGAATCCCATCCAACTCCTCACCGACCAACGAGCCTACGAAGGAATTACTCACTCCCGGTGGGGAGCACCATGGAATTCATGATGGAGAAGGGTTGGTGATGACGAAGAACGAAGACCCCCCCCCCCCTCTCCGGAGCCCCAAACGGACTCCAAATCTGCCTTCCCGAGGAAGAACAGGACTTGGCGGCGGCTCTGTCTCGTGGATCGCGACAATTCTTTCTCCTTGATTTTTTTTCAAAATAGGGTTTTATAGCGTCGGAATCAGGGTCTGCGGGGCCACCAGGTGGGGACAACCCACCTGGGCGCGCCAGGAGAGGGGGCGCGCCCTGGTGGGTTGTGCCCACCCAGGGGGCCCTCTCTGGTTGGTCTTGGCTCTAGAAATTCTTATATACTCCATTCGTTTTTATTTACTCCGCATATTAGAGTTGACTGAAGTCAAACTTTGTAAAGTTTGACCAAATTTATAGAAATGAATATAAATATTTAGCATAACAAATCTATATAATGTGGAAGTACATTCAACAACGAATCTAATGGTATTGATTTGTTATTGTATATGTTGATACTTTTGTCTATAAACTTTGTCAAAGTTTGTAAAGCTTGACTTTGACCAAAACTGATACGTGGGGTAAATAAAAACGGAGGGAGTATTATATAAAAATTCCTCGTAAAATTTCGTTCCATTCCGAGAATTTTTATTTCTGCACAAAAACAACACCATGGTAGTTCTGCTAAAAACAACGTCTGTCTGGGGTTAGTTTCATTCAAATCATGCAAATTAGAGTCCAAAACAAGAGGAAAAACGTTCGGAAAAGTAGATACGTTGGAGACGTATCAGTGTCTCTCCCGAATGCAATAATTTTTGTGCAACCCTTGAGAGCATCCAAGCACGTCCCGTGAGCAGCTTTGGCCTCAAAGATATGGTATACATGCGCCCCTCTCCGTATCCGTTTTTGTGTGCTTGCATGTCTATTTTCCCATATGCTTGCATGCTATTCATTTGTAGGCATCCCAAACTTTGAAGGCATTCAAGGCCCAACATGACGGCAAGTCCTTCAACCTCACCCATTGTTGGATGGTCATCAATGGGGAGGAGAAGTTGAAGGCACAATAT
>NC_041390.1:566297628-566329163 GCF_002162155.2 Triticum dicoccoides | reverse complement strand
CCGTCGAGGAGCATGGGGAGGGCGAGAAGCCACGACCGCGGGGGAAGGCCAACTCCAAGAAGGAGGACAAGCGTGATGTGGCGTCGATTGCCTTGCATGCCACTCTGGAGGGCATGATGAGTAAGAAGGACACAAGGGAGGAGAAGCGCGAGCAAGACAAGGAAGAGCAAATGGACGCCTTCATGAAGATCCAAAGGAGGATGCTTGAGCTCGATGCGGAGAAGCAAGCCAAGATGCTCGAGATGGAGGCGGAGAAGCAAGCAAAGATGCTCGAGATCGAGTCTGCCAATGCCAAGACCAAGGAAAAAGAAGTGGTACTCGATAGCATGATGACGTGGGTGAAGATCATGAAGGTGGACTTGAGAGCACAGAGTTGTCGAGGAAGAGGTCATGGTTCGAGAAGATGCAGGCCGACATGCTCAAATTCGATGACGAGTGATCTATGGCGGAGAGCGTCATCCTTTTTATTATGCCGGCAAGTGTGCTGGCATTACCATGGCCGAGATGGTGTGGTCGAAATCCCGCCGTTTTTTTGTGTGCCGGCCACTGACAAGTGTGTGAACATGAACTGTATGGTGGTTTTTTTAGAGGCTGACATGTATGCCGATCGTTGGCATGATGCTGACATGAACTTTGGACGATGGCATGGTCGCTAGCATGATCTATGACCGCGGGCTTTCTAAAATCTGTGTGCGGACATGAAATAGGCCGGCGGGTTGGACGCAGGGCCAATCCAAACGTAAAACATACGAAAAATGAACAAAACACGCGTTTCCTTGGTTCGGCACGTTGGAGTTGCTCTGACCGCCCCCACCATCCAAAGCCGCATCAGCAGGCACGCTTGCCTCATCAACGCCGAACCCGGCGAGCCGGGCGAGCCTGGCGCGTCCGGTGCCCCGCACAGCAACCCAGGGCATGGCCGCGACCGTGCCACGCACGGAAAGCAGGAGCAAGACTACAAAAGCCACGCCGACGCCGAGGCGCCCCAGCGACCACCGACAACGCCACACCGACGCCCACCGCATCGCGTCGCTCGGCCCGGAGCCACTTTTTCCACCTGAGAAACGCATCGCATGGAAGGTTCAAAACCCCTGCGCGTGCGGCCCCGACTCCGCCCGTCGGCCCCGCGCCCACCCCCTCCCCTACTACATCAACCCCGGTCGCGCCGCGAGATGTAGGTAGCGCCCGCCCATCTTTTGACGCCGCCCGTGCCTTTTTCCGGCGGAAGGCAGGCAGGCAGGCAGAAGAACCCCGGGACGCGGCCCGCATGGACATCAAGGAGCGGATCCGCCGCACGCCGCGGGAGGAGGAGGCGCCCGCGGCGGCGTCCCCGCGCGGGAGGAAGGGCGGGGCGGCGATGCTGCTGCTGCGGTGGTCCCTGCCGGCCGCGGCGCTCGTGGTCTGCGCGGTCCTCCTCCTCCTGCTCGCCGGGGGCTCCGCCGCGCGGAGGGGCCATCTCCTCGACGCTGATCCCTCCGGGCGCGATGACCCGCGCCTCGTCCGTCCGCGAGATGGTACGTACGTGACACACATACCACGGATACGCCTGCGCCCGTAACGCAAGTTTCCATTTTTTGAGTTCGCCTGCGCTAGGACCACGGCTTTTGTTTCAATTCTGATGATTTTTCTGAGTTGTAAGTACCGGTGGATGGCGACGTTACATTCAGGATGCCAAGCATGGCGCCTTTAATGTCTGGGCCCCTTCTCTTTTGACATGTGCGCTGATACTCAAGTTCTGCAAAAAAAAAAATAAAAAAAAATCCCGACTTCTTTTCCCAGATTGTTTTTACCAGTTTATAGCTCTTAAAAACTCATAAGTTTGATGGTTATTGATATTTGCCGTCGGGGATGTAGTCGTCACTCAAAATGTGTCGTGTGGCACTTTTTTCAGATCACTGTGTGCAGTATGAGCGTGACATCCATATCGTATCAGCGTTGATGCCAAGTTACCTTTATTTTTGTTGCATGCTACACATTGTCGACTTTGGCTAGTTTATGTTTCACGCTACTGTTACGTGCCTCGTCTTGTTTATGCACTGCATTGTGCTATCCTTATCTTTACTAGTGTGTCAACTCATAGTGCATTATAGCTAACTGACTTGAATAATTCGCGCCTACCTCAGATTTGTATTGGCATCACTGCCACTTGACCAAAGGATGATCTTTTTTTTAATGTTTTTACTACAGTACAGATTGAAGTGTAACTCTTATATTCTGTATATGATTTCTGATACAATGTTTTTCTGTTGTTGTGTTTTCAGAAGATGGCACCTTATATGATTTCTGATACAATGTTTTTCTGTTGTTGTGTTTTCAGAAGATGGCACCTCGGGATCTCCGGTAGTTGTCAAGGACAAATTACTTGGAGGCTTGCTAGTTCCCGGTTTTGATGAACAATCATGCCTAAGTAGGCACCAATCAGTACTGTATCGTCGAATATCGCCCCACTTTCCATCTACCTACCTCTTGGAAAGATTAAGGAAACAAGAGGCCCTCCAGAAAAAGTGTGGCCCACGAACTGAATTTTACAGGAAAGCTGTTGAGCAGCTTAAGTCTGGTCAGGATATTAAGGTCATGGACTGCAACTATCTGGTCTGGACAGCTTACAGTGGTCTAGGGAACAGGATCTTGACAATCGCCTCGGCATTTCTGTATGCAATCCTTACAAACAGAGTCCTACTTGTCGACGGAGACAAAGGCACCGCAGATCTCTTCTGCGAACCATTTCCTGAAACTTCATGGTTGCTGCCGTCAGATTTCCCCATTAAGCAGTTCAAGAACTTCAGCATTGGCTCTCCTGAGAGTTATGGAAACATGCTGAAGAGTAAAGTTGTTCATTCTAGCCCTGCTTTTCTCTATCTTCATTTGGCTCATGACTATAGTGAGTATGATAAGCTTTTCTTTTGTGAAGATAATCAGCAGTATCTCCAGACAATCCCATGGCTGATCCTGAAATCAGATAATTACTTTGTACCTTCACTTTTCCTGATCCCGGCATACCAAGAGGAACTCATGAGGCTTTTCCCCCAGAGAGATGCTGTTTTCCACCACTAGGGACGTTACTTGTTTCACCCCAGCAATGCCGTCTGGGGCATGATTACAAGATACTATGATTCTTATCTTGCCAGAGCTGATGAAAAGTTGGGTATCCAGATCAGAGTCTTCGACACCGAAACTGGTCCGTTTCAGCATGTCCTGGATCAGGTCCTTGCATGTACATTCAAGGAACACTTGTTGCCAGAGGTTAATACTCAAGAGCCAATTGTCTCACCAAGGAAGGCCAAGTCGAAAGCTGCTCTAGTTACTTCATTAAACTCGGGATACTGTGATAAATTCAGAAACATGTACTGGGAACATCCTACGGCAAATGGCGAGACAATTAGCTTCCACCAGCCAAGTCACGAGGAACATCAGAACTCAGACAAGAAAATGCACAACAGGAAAGCCTGGGCAGAGATATATCTGTTAAGCTTATCTGATGTCATGGTGACCAGTGCATGGTCAACTTTTGGGTATGTTGCCCAGGGTCTCAGTGGTTTGAAGCCATGGCTTCTGTTCAAGCCTGAGAACCGCACTGCCCCTGATCCGCCTTGCCGCCAAGTTCTGTCCATGGAACCTTGTTTTCATGCTCCACCTTTCTATGATTGCAAAACTAAGAGAGGAACTGATACGGGAAAACTTGTCCCACATGTAACACATTGTGAAGATATGAGCTGGGGGCTTAAGCTAGTCGATCAGAATTAGTGGTAGATGTGGTGCGTATTTCCTATCCAAATCATATATGTACAGTGCAAGCCAATATATGCTTAGTTGTGTGGTATAGGTGCAACTCTGTTTCTATATTGCAGGAAAGTGTTTTCTGGCTTGGCTGATATATATGCAATTACATTAACTGCTGCATTTGTTCTCAAAGATATGTTCTGCAACTTGCAGGACATGCTAGTATTAATTTCCTTGTCTGTAGTATTTTCATGTTCTGCGACTTGCATTCAAGCATATGCAAAAAGCCATGGCAGCGTTTTTATGCTGCCGCAGAGTTTTGCCGAAATGATGCCATGTCGGATAACTGCAAAGATGGTGCCATGGCAGAGTTTCATCGAAAAAACACAAGCATATACTGCAGACTAGGATCAATTGCAAGAACCAGAAGCATCATTGTTTCAATATAAACTATAATATCTTGTTTGCATTTGAAGAAAATCAACTTTTCATCCCATCTGTATGGCAATTGTGTAGTGAGTTTCCTATAGTTCCTCCAACAGAAGCTCCATATTCAGTTTTTGTGACTGATCGGACCTTGCAAAGAAGAGAGCCGAGTAGACGTACCCTTCCTGTAACAAATCATTGTGATTTTTTGTGCTACACCTTTAGATGGAAAAAGGGGGGAAAGAGCGAAATTTCGAGACAGAGTTTTCAAGACAAGGTTAGTGCATGAATGATATTTTTGTTGAAAGGATCTGAAAGATGTGTCAAAAGGTTCTCAATGGGCCCAGCGTGAGTCACAGACGCTTGCACAATAAAGCCAAGCATAGCAACCATTGCCAACCTCCCTGTAATTGATAGCAATAATATTAGCAAATCACAAATATTACTGCAGGATTATCTTGCAATCCATCGTACTTCGAGAAAGTGAACCTACCATTCTTAATTTCTTTCAGCTTCACTTCATTCGCATTCTCTATATCCTTGGCGAGTCCCATTGGGTTAAATAGTGGACCCCCAGGGTATCTGTTCAGATTTGAGAATTGTAATAATGATAATTTAGTTAAAGCATCGAGCGAGAGACTTGCCATTTGCCAAGGGAAACGGTTTCAGTCTTCAGTTGGAGAATGTTGCTTACCCTGGCTGTGAACCCGCAAGTGAAGCTTCTATCCCAAGGAATGTCCCTTCCTTTGCTTGTGATCCTGGACTAACGAAGTCCATGTACCTCTTGGTTTCGACAAATCTGTCGAGGATCAGATTTATGACAGAAACAGGTCAGTCATGCCCTGTTTCAAGTCACTACAGTCTACACCATTTAAAACTTCTGAGTTACTGGATGAACTCTTATGCAACTGACTAAATGTTTCAGTTGGATGTTGAATTACCCCATCAAGAGAAGCTGGACAAAGAAGAGTGCTGTGGTGTTGGCGAAGTCAAATTTCGTGGCACCTGCTTCAAACCACACGGGTAGGTTGCCGAGTCCTGATACACGGATCAACTACACAGAAACACACCAGTTAGACCATAGAAGAAAAGAGAGCATCAAAGCCATCGATTCCATGTTTGGTTTCTGCAAGTATGTTTCAGTGTGGTAGGAATACTATTAATCTTGGAAAAAAATTCCTAGGATGCTCTTGTGGAGCTGATGTGTTGGACATGAACTTGCTGACGTTGAGATTGTTATTTTCATTTGGCTCAATAGTTCCCTATGTCATATCTTGGTTTCTCTCTCTCTTTTCTTTAACTAGAGGTATTGCCCTTCCATTTCCATTATCAAAATTCAGAAGTCATGCTTGTTTTCTCACTGTGTTTCTCATAGTTCATCCTAATTTAAGCACCTCTCCAGCTAATTTTGCAAAATCAAGCTTCAGTGCTATGGTTTCTTTAAACTGAGAACATATGACATTCCACAGGAATTAGCAGAGGGGTCAAGTGAGCAACGAACTTACGTCGGTTCCGAGGATGCCGGCAACCCCTGCCATGGCGAACCGGCAGTGCACGAGCTCGGCCTGGACGTACCACTTCAAGTCCTCGGGCTGCTCCCCGAGCCCCAGGGGATCAAACCCGTAGTCACCAGGCAGCCTACAACGACAAACACCAAGCAACCCATCAGCCTAACAAGCAAACCAACCATCACCACCCGCAGAGAACGCCGGCAGAGATTGGCACGGGTGACTGACGTGCCGTCGAGGTACGCCGGCGGGTCCAGCCCCGGCAGCCATGTGGCGCGCTCCGCGGTGGCCCGGACCGCGAACGGAGCTTGGACGTGGTGTCCAGGCATGGTGACCATGCTCCTGCTGCCGAAAGGTGTGGGGGGCCTGGAGGAGAGGGTGCAGACTCTTCCATGGGCGTTAGCTGCTAGCGCCATGGCCGCCGCCGCCGGACTTGGCTGGCTGACCCCTTGCTCGCCTGACTGCTGCCGGCGAGGGTCCTTCTTGGCTGCTGCTATTTTGGTTGGGGCGTGTGGGTGGTGCGTCGGACGGATCAAAAAAGGCGTGGATATGGAACTAGAGGCGTTCGTACTTCGTAGCTCCAGTGGCTGTCGAGTCTGCAGCTTGTGTGACTTTTTTTTCCAGGGGATGCAGCTTGTGTGCTGGTTCCAGGCCGGAGTGTATTGAACGGGTTGGGCCAGGGATTTTGTTCCAACGGTATGGTTGGGCCGTCGTCGGCCCACGGCTGGCTGCGACGTCTCGGCATGGGCGTGTCTGTAGAGCTGAGTGACGGACAGCGCTTGTGCTGATGCATGAATCGTGGTTCCAGTCTATTCATCACACTTGCCAAAATATATTTAAACAAATCTTATGCGAATAGGAGATTTTCTTTTCAGCTAAAAGGAAATATATAGGAATATGAGAATTTCCTTTTCTTCAGCTAAAAGGAATTAAAGGGAGAAATTTAAACATATGGATTTGGGATGAATACAAACATGAGGTCGTTCTAGATGGATGTGGAGACTACCTCCGGATTTCTCGCTTTTGCTCTGGTTAGGATAGGTGGTTTTAGATGGCATTGGATTTTCGTCCCATGGTGAGCTGCTCGATGACGAGTGCTTGCAGTGGGTTTTCCAGTGGTGTCTTGAACTCGCTTTCCCCTTTCCAGTTTCCTTAAGACCTGGACTCTGTATTTTCGTTATGTCATAGTAATGGAAAGGGGTAATGCCCAGTTCAAAACAAAAAACAAAAAAAACACGAGGTCGTGTTTTATATTTTCTTTCTTCAGCCTGTGTCTGAAATGCAGCTTAGAAGGTGCCCAAGCATGCATACAGCTCAGAAAAAGAAAGAAGTTGCCCATTAGACTCTTTGGACGGATCCGCCTGTTTGACTGTTCTGGGCTGTTTGGCTAATCGGCTTTTTTGGTGCTTGTTTTTCGGAACAGGTCACAGAACACCTGACATCTCAATTCACACCGCCTTTTTCATTCCTGCGGGTTTTCAGTTACGCTGGTGTTTGTTAACAGATCTAAACATGATGAACACGTTTGGTTGCCCGTATAAGGTCCAACCAGGGTCGCGCGGGAAGAAACTGAGTTGTTTGGTTGCTAGCATACACTATTGGGCGTGCATCGCATGAAGTTTAAAGCACCTCTAGGCTTGTCTCACGAGGCACGCTCGAATCGGCAGTTTCTCGCGAGCCAGGCCCGAGCGGGGCACGTGGGTGGCGGGGGCTGCACGCGAGGAGCCACCCTCGAGAAACCGAGCTGCTTCCTAAAGCGCCGGTAGTTATTACCCTCGCCTTCCCTCATCGCTCTCTCTTCCCTTTCCCTTCTTCCCGCTCTCACCGATGGCAGCGGCGGCGTGTAGCAGATCAGAGAACAGCAAGTCGACCCCCGGCCACCTTCACCGGCATCAGCAGCAGCACTTCGGCAATGGCGGTAAGCTATTTTTTTCCTCCTCGCCTACTACTTCGCATTCGACTCGAGTTTAGATTTGATCCGTGTTAGGGGAACGGGGAATCGGGGTAAACACCATACAGGTGATCATAGCATCGTCATGACTACCGGTAGATATGAGGTTTCCAGTCTGGATTGAGTATAATATGAATGGGGATTAGGGTTCATCTTACATAGTACGCACAGATCCTAGCCTCGAGGACACTAGAGGCGATTGGAGCGGCGAGTGGCCTTGGTCTTGGTCCTCTCCTGCACCACCGTCTCTTCTTCCTCGTTGGAGTCCACCTCGATTGGCATGCTTCGGTTTCCTGGCTCCGGGCCCTCACAATCATTGCCATCGCATCCTCTTCTTCCCCTTCCATAGGCACAGTATTTGTGGTGAAGTACATGCCGACACGATGGTCATGAGGACGCCGATACTGTCTGTACTTGGCCCACTTTGCCCTCTATCCAGCGTCGCCGTATTCAGCCTGATTCATGGTCCAGTGAAGTATGTCGACTGACATAGCGCTCTCCACTGGGTCAGGAATCAGTGTCTTCAACTCCTCCGGCGTCGCCTTCTTCAACACAACGTCTGACTCTTTGTGCAGATCTTCCATGCTGCTAAAGTTTGAGCACACTTCCATGGTGTTCTAAAACTTAGTGTGGTCACCCAGCGAGCACCCTAGGAAGAAAGCCCTCCATTCAATGCCCCAAGGGAAGGGGGTGGGGTTCATGGCGTTGGGTTAGAGGTAGAGTGAGAGACAAAGAGGTGGTGGGTAAGTGGTGACCCTCACGGTGGGTAAATAAAGGGGCACACGAACATAGATTTTAATGGTGATGTTGCAAGGTTCATAATGCAGATCCTGACCCAGCCTTTGAACATCTTCATAATGCAGATCGAGACGGAGAACAAGGGAAATGAGGTGGTCGACAAGGGCAAGGACGTGGTGCCGCCCTCAGAGGTGACGCCCGTCCAGTGCCTGACCATGGACGAAGACGTGCCAGAGGAGCCCCCCAGCGGCAAGCGCCGGAACTACGACCATTACCATGAGGTTGGAGGGCCAACCATCTTCTGCAAGGTGATCATGCCCCTGCCCCAGCTCGAGGCCATACCTATGCCGCTGGACTTAACGAAGCAATTCATGTCCGTGCCGCAAGAGTTCTAGCTGAAGATGAACATTGGCTGCTCCTGGAGGGGTCACTATCCGGCTGTTGAATGATAGGGTCACCCTCGATCAGGGTTGGGCCACCTTAGCTGTCATCCATCAGATCAAGATAGGCTTCATGTTGACCTTCAAGCTACTGACTCCCGACATGCTGAAGGTCATCGTCTTCAATGATGATGGCATTGAAGTGGTGACCAGGTGCGGGAAGCACGACGACGCCTTCACTGCGAATGCCTAGGACAGCACATCGTATGCTCCAACTGCTTTAGTTTAATATCGAATTGCTTAGTACTATGATTGAACTGATCTGTTTATGTGTGGCACAATATTTATGCTTACTACTATGTTCTGTTGTGTGTGTTCTTCCTGGCGCTGGTGTGTGGTGGTAACCTCACCACATCGCCGAAGAGGTTATCAGAAAACAAGGGTTGCATGCAACCAAACAACGTGCTTATCTGTGAGTTCAGACAATGCGGGCAACCAAACACCATGCGCTAAGTTATTCCCTAATGCATGAGAACTAAATGCGAACAACCAAACAATGTGCAAATGTTAATTTTCAATGTGCATTTGTTCAACCAGCCTCATGTGAGCCAGGCTTGAGCTAGCCAGGCCCGGCTGCTATGACTGCTAAACACGCCCGATCAGATTCCTCTCTCTGCCCGTCGGAAAACGTAGGAAAAGAAAGAAGGAAGCGTCTAGGGAGCAGCCGGGTGCTCCCTAGCGTTTCCTGGCAGCCACCCAGAAAAGGTAATTTTCTGTCCCCCCTGTCCAGGATAGGAAAGTACCTGGCCCCCGCTTCCGATTTCCGCAGCCACCCATCGAGCGGGCAAATCACCTGGTCCTCCCCTTCGCCCGATCCCTCCCCCACCCCTGCGCATCTTCTTTTCTCCTTTCTCCTCACCTAACCCCTAGCCCCATCTTCTTCTTTCCCAAGCAAAGAAGGACAGCACGCCCCTTCCCCTCACCACTTCCAGATCCAAGAAAACCTTCACAGCCCTCCAATGGCGGCTCCATTAATGTTTCTTTTCTAGGCGCCTCGTTCCTGATTGCCTTGCAAAAAGGCAAAAAAACAAGGCAAAAAGGTCAGATTTAGCTCATCTTCCAGATCCCCCTCCTCTTTCCCCACGATTTGTACAAGGCTTCAGTTGTGCAAAACATTGTGTAAAAAAGATATGATGTTAAGCATGTTTAGTCTGCTGTTTGGGCAAGTTTCAGCCCCCTGATTTGGGCAAATTTAGTCTGATGTTAAGCATCATATTTCTTCCCAGTTTTCAAAATCTGTTTGCAAATCTGTTGCATATGAACACATTTATAAATCTATAGGTGCTGATAGTAAATGCTGACAAAAATATTAGGAAAATATAATGCCTTAAGCAAGAAAAACAACTGAGCAAAAAACAGTACTTATAAGAGGATGAGAAACAAACAAATCATGATCTATTTCTGATGTGTTCCGGTTGTATTAATTGCTTATAACAGTGCAAAAATAAACATTTTGTTTGAGCAAAAACAGTGCTATAATGAGGCAACTAAGTATATGTCTGCACAAAACTTTGAAAACTTATGCCATGGCAAAACATGAACACTTTTGAAACTTATAAGACAATGAATACTGACATCACTATGGCTTATTGGAGCAACTTACATTATAGGATTAAGCAAAAAAGCATAATGATGTCAAGGCAACTCTTGAAGAAACTAGAAAAAGATTCCTCTTGGACATTTGTTTCCATTATTCCTTGGTTTCGATAGTGAAAACACACTAGAAGAAATAAATGTAACTAAACTTGCAACTAAAAAACAAGAGACAGTTGCGTAGTACAATTTACCTTTGTTGTATCATATCCTTCACCATGATCCAAGAAAAGTTGGAAAGTTGCCAGGATACAGTGGCAAAATTATTAGTATTTCATCCTGCAAAAGAAGGAAAAAGCCAACAAGAAAACCCATATACCAACAACTATCTCAGCTGCGAAACGTTACTTCAAAACATACTGAGCATATCCAAAAACACACAAACTTGCTGCTGTAAAAGATGAAACCTAAAAATGTCAACTTAAGTTCTTTCTAACACACAAACATAAGTACTGAAAGCAGAAATAGTCTGAATATAAAAGAGCAATCATGCCCATAATTCTAACTTAAATTTTTCCTAACACTAAACATGCTCTAATCTCTCTAAATTGGGAGTGAATTCCATTCTGAAGACACTTCAAAGTAGCACTTCTATGGCAGTATGCTTGCTTCCCCAAAATCAAATGTTGCCTGCGTTTAAAGAAAAACAAAATAAGAAAATATATTATGAAACACAAAAAAACAAAAAGCCTATGTTATGTTTATATGTACAAACATGGTTCATTAATACAAAAAAACCATGCATATCCTGAAAATAATATATTGTCTGACATATATAGTTTGACTTGCCTGATTATATGGTTTGGGTTGCCTGATAGTGCACTTTGAATTGCCTGGTTATGTTCAATTGCTATCTTGTGAATCTGGTGTGCTTGCGTTGCTGTGTTGTTTGCTTTCCTGAGTTTAGTGTGGTACTAGCTTGCCTCAACAACATAAAAATTGCTTTAATTTTTCTAGTTGAAAAAATGCACAGGTTGAACATGATTGAGCTATTTTTGTGTGCTTTGGTGGGTGAGCTATTGGCTTGCCTGTATTTACTGTGCTACTTGCTTGCATCCCTCTGCTGACTTGCTTTACTTTTTTCCATATTCTCAATAAATAAACAGGTTGACAATGATTGACCTGAATGAAGAACCAGCTGAAAATAATGATGATCCATTGTACTGTACACAACATGCTGCTGGAAATGCAGAATTTGTGGCGGAATCACCTAATCCCCCTATCATCCAAAGAGTCGATGGTGCTGCTACAGAAGCAATGGAGACAGATGGGCAGTCAAGTCATGGGGGCCGTGCTCCGGGCAGTACACAAGTACCTGCAGCTATAGCAACTGGGAGTGATGCTCATACCCTTGATGGCACAGGTGCTGCAGGTGATACCGGTGGCACTGTTGGTAATGGTTTGGGTGCTGAAAATGATGATGAGGCTTGGTCACAGCCCAAGGAGCCTTACGTGGGCATGAGGTTCGACACTTTAGAAGATGCCAAGGTGCATTACAATGCATATTCCTTGCAAATGGGGTTTTCAATCAAAATGAATAGTTCAAGGAAGGATCTCAAAACTGGGAGTTGATAAAACAATAGTTTGTTTGCAACAAGTTTCGGTGTTGATGACGGAGGGGCAGAAAAGATTCCCGTGCTAGATGACATTGTTGAGCAAGCAAAAGATGATAATGAAGATGAGGCTATTGTCTTTCTTGATGATGATAGTAAAGGCAAAAAGAGGAGCAAGAAACGAAAAAGAGATAAAATTGTGCAAACTGGTTGCAAAGCTAAGATGATTGTGAAGGTAATAGATGGCAGATGGGAAGTGATCTACTTTGTTAGCAAGCGCAACCATCCGTTGGTTGACAAGCCATGTTTGACTAAGTATTTGCGATCACACCAAGGGATCCCGCCAGAAGAAAGGGCCTTCCTTACTCATCTTCATAACTGCAATTTAACTACAGGTATTGAACCACACCCACCTCCCCTATCTTCTAACTTTAAGAACCTGGACATGCCTACTGGTTGTGTGTTTCTTAGCCTATCAACAAGTACCTGTTTTTGCTTGAAACATGCCACTGATTTGCTTCAAACAAATGCCTTAGTTGCTTGATAGTGCCACTAAATTGCTTACAACAGTACAAAAAAGACATAAAATGCCTGATTTGTTTCTGGATGCTGGACTTGCCTAATGTTTACCTGTTTGTTGCTCAATGCAAAGTTCCTGCTTGCCTAGTTTTTTTATAAAACAAATTTGGTGTTGAATCTGAACTTTCCTATGGTTAGTCTCTTTGTAGCTAAAATGTACAATAGTACTTGTTTCTGGATGGGGTCAACTTGCCTATGATTGAAATTTGTATTGCTCACTAAATGCATAGTTACCCCCCTGGTTTGTTTTGTGTATTTTGCTCATGTGTTGCCTGGGGCATATGGTTGTAGTTGCTTGTATAGCTTCATGAATTGCCCAAGCTTTGCATTTGAGTTGCTTTGCTGAAAACAGAAAAGAAACTATTTTTGGCACTGCTTTTGTGTAGAAAAAGTATTGACCACCATTGTGACTTCATGTCAACAGGTCGTATGATGCACATCATGTCAGATTTCTATGGGACAGAACTCATTGTACCTTATGGCACTAAAGACATTACAAACCTCAAGACGCTCTTGAACAAGGATGATACAAAAGAAGGGGATATGATAGAGACAGTTGCTTACTTTAAAGATCAGCAGAGAGAGGATCCAGATTTTTTTACAAGATAAAATATGATGAGGAAGACAGGGTTGAGAATATTTTCTGGGTCGATGGTGCAGCAAGGAAGGCGTATGTGGAATCTTATCATGATTGTATCTCATTTGACACAACATATATGACTAACATGTACAACATGCCCTTTGCACCATTCATTGGATTAACAGGCATGGGCAGTCGTTCATGTTGGGTTGTGGCTTTGTTAGGCAAGAGTTGGCATCGAGTTTTGATTGGCTATTCCAGACCTTCCTTGAGGCAATGCATAATGTAGCACCCACCAACATCATAATCGACCAAGACATCGCAATGGCACAGTCAATTAAAAAGATCTTTCCTACAAGTGTGCACCGCTGTTGCCGCTGGCATATTATGAAAAAAAACACGAGAAAAGCTTGGAGGATTGCTGGGGCGAAACCCTGGCTTGTCCAAAGATTTCAACAACTGTGTTGACTTCAGCTTGACGCCGGAAGAATTTGAGGCAGGGTGGTGTGAGCTGATGATGAAGTATGAGGCTATGACTGACTCCCACTTCGAGAATCTATACAAGTACAGAGAGACATGGGTGCCCTGCTACTTCAAGCACCAATTCTTCCCTTTCTTGCAGTCAACTCAAAGCAGCGAGGGGTTCAACGCTGTCCTTAAGCGATATGTGAACCCACACAAGTCCATTTTGAACTTTGTGAAACAATATCAGAAAATCCAAACACACATACTAGTCCGGGAGGGTTCAAAAGACTACAGGACAGGACATTTACAGACTGAAATGTGGTCATCTTACCCAATAGAGAAGCAGGCGTACGGTTCGTATACTAGGGACTTGTACGAGAAGTTTCGTGATGAGTTTCAGTTGACTACAAGGTACAATGTGCGACCGCATGGTGAAAACTTGTATGAGGTTTACCCCAATCAAGAGTGGGTTGCCAAATATGGTTCTAGGGGCTATTTTGTCACGGTGGAAGCTAGTGCTGGAGATTACAGATGTGACTGCTGCAAGATTGAGAGGGACGGCATGCTTTGCTGCCATATCTTGAAAGTTTTCAACCAACTTGGTGTTGATGAAATCCTAGCGCAGTACATACTTAGAAGATGGACACCTATGGCAATTCCCAACGCACCCCCTGCTGTCGAAGAGCAACCTGATGAGATGCCACAACAATCGAAAAAGGAACTCAGGCATGCAAATCTGATGATGGATTTTGGTAGTCTTGCCCGGGTTGCTAGTGCGTCAGATGCTGCGACGGATATTGTAAAGAAACATATGTGTGGTGCGCGTCATGAAATCAAAAATCTCAACATGTCAAAGAAGAAGAAACCGGCAGCACCAACAAGTGGGCCCTCTGGTGGTCCTCCACCATCAGCTGATGGTTCTGCACCACAACCGAGTAACTCTCTGGCAACTGGTGGCCCTGCGGTGCGTCCTGGAGGGCCTTCACAAGCCCCTTCTGGACCTAGGCAGCAGCGACCTACTTCTGCGCCACCACCGAGAAACACTCAGGCAACTAGTGGCCCTGCGGTGCATGCTGATGAACCTGCACAAACCTCTTCTGGACCTAGGAAGCAGCGACCTACTTCTGCAACGCGGAGAAAAAACGCACCAAACCTAACTGGCAACTCTATGAGTGAGGATGGACACCAACAAACAGCATTCGGGGCTGCAGCGGTGCAAAAAGGGGTTGTACCACTACCCATGAGCCCTCCCACACAAGGCTGCTGGCCTGTACAGCAACTGTCAGGATATGTGCCACGGAACAGTGGAGCAGCGCCGCACCTTTCAAGGGGCTCAACAATGACAAGGCCTGTGCAAGCGCTAAGAGGAGCTGCGCCACAACTTTCGATGGATACGGCACTAGCAAGAGGGCCTGCGCGACCTCCTATGGGTCCTAGACCAGCAATTTGGCCTGCACCACAAACTATGGGGGCTATACAACCACTGCGGGGGCCTAACGCAGCAAACACAACCTATGTGGCTGGTCCTGGACTGGCACCATTGCCTGCATCAACAGCAACACTGGATGGCTGGATTGGGCAGCATCCAGGGTCTTCAACAACACAAGAAGAAAATGCCAATGCAATTTCATCTCCTACTGCGCAAGCTCCTGGTGGATATGCGCACCAGCCGCTCAGTATGGCATCTCTACATGCAGCTGTTGCAGCCGCACAAGGTACTACGATGGTTGAACCACAGTTTGGAAGACCTGCTACCACACTTGGCCCTGCAATTCCTAGAGACCCTCCAAAATCAACAACAAAAGGGAGGGCAAAGTCAAAAAGAATTCAATCAGCACTTGAGTTGCATCCGAAGAGAAAGAACAAGTGCAGCTATTGTGGTTCTTTTAACCACAATGGTGCAAGCTACCCGACCAGATTGGTGTAATGGTCACACAGTGACATGTGTCGAATGGCATTGAA
The DNA here is from genome assembly GCF_002162155.2 of Triticum dicoccoides. Lineage (NCBI taxonomy): Eukaryota > Viridiplantae > Streptophyta > Magnoliopsida > Poales > Poaceae > Triticum > Triticum dicoccoides. The sequence continues at coordinate 566,313,648 of NC_041390.1, read as the reverse complement.
GAGTTAAACTATTTGTGGGTCTGTATGTTTGAACATCCTAAACTATTATTTATGGTTTACGGTTTCTTGTGGCTGACTTGCCTCACACTAGAGTTTTGAGTTGCCTGGTTATAAGTTTTGAGTTGCTTGTTGTGTGCTTTGAATTGCCGCGCAAACACCCTTGCCCTCCCCATAATAGTCGAAAACTTACATACATAAGATTCTGGAATGCTATAAAATGCAACAATTCCCTGGTATGTAATGATCATACTATTTGTCTTTCATTTGTCTTTTATGGGTTCTTCTGAATAACTTGCCTCAAATTAAAGCTTAAATTGCCTGTTTATGCAATAGAGTTGCCTGGTCCAAGTTGTTATACAGGCAACTCCTCCCCCGGCACTCCAAAATTCACAAAAGAGCAAAAGAAAAAACACATGCATTTACATGGATGTAGCGCGCGTGAGGGGAGAAAAAACTGACCTATGCTAACTTGAGTATGGTTTTCCATGGAGCATTGTTGTTGGCGTTGTCAACCCACGTGTTAGTCAATTGTTTCCTGATGCTTGGAATATCCTCAGCTGTGAATTTTGGAACGACCCTTGCCTCCCAACCATTTGCTATCGTCAGAGCAAAAACACCACAGTCGAACCTAAACAAAAAATTGAAAAAAGAACTGGATGCTTACTCTATGTAGTATTGTGTCGCTTGTAAAAAATTGAACAAAACCATAGTTAATATGTGAAAAGAAGTGGATGCTTACTCATTATTTTGTTTTGGAACGTCGATGTTGGTAAGCCCAAACTCATCCAGCGAGACGCGGGAACTGGCGTAATGCTCTTCCCATAGAGACCGAAAACTTGCAACCATTTTCCTTGCGCAAACATCTAAAGACTTGTTTTTAAGCGTCCTCCAAGAATCAAGAGTTTCAAAACGTCGATCCCTTATGTTCACGTTAAAAATCCAGTAATGATTGCCTGTTTTAGGTTTTGTCTTGTCGATGTTCTCTAACACTGGGAACATAATCTGTTAGAAAAAACAAAAATGGGGTTAGTAAAAAAATACAATACTAGAAACTGGATGTAAGCAATTTTTTCTGTGTGCTCTCACAAATTAAGAAATGGACTGAAGAAGCAAAAATGCACATGCCAGTTTTGTGCTAGTGTGAGTAATTTACCAAAAACAGAAGATGCATTATCTGCTTGTGTAAGCAACCAGCCAAAAATGCACAGGCAAGTTGTGCAAAAAATGTAAGCAACTTGCCACAGAAAAGCAATTAAGAAATGGACTGAAGAAGCAAAAATGCACATGCCAGTTTTGTGCTAGTGTGAGTAATTTGCCCAAAACAGAAGATGCATAGGCAACTTATCTACTTATGTAAGCAACCAGCCAAAAATGCACAGGCAAGTTGTGCAAAAAATGTAAGCAACTTGCCACATAGAAGCAATTTCATGAGTGTAGTAAACTTGCCCACCACACACCCCATCCCCCCCTAAGAAATATTTACATTTGTGTGAGCAAAAGTTTTAGCATAAAAAGTCATATATAAAAAATGCATTGGTAAAAAGTAAAGAAACCATTAACTTACCATGTCTTTACGGTCCAAGCGATTCGACTTCTTGAACCGGGAAATGAGCTCCTTGCCGTTCAATTCCATGTTTAGCATCTGAACCTGATGTAAAAAAAATACAGACATGAACATGACCTTTTATGAAAAAAAGAAAAAGAAAGAAACACAAAACTACACTATTAGTTGCTTCGCGTTTTCTTACCGAGAACCTGACGGGCATCACGAGCTTCTTTGAGTCTGGTGGAAAGTTCATCATTATATTCTGTATACCAACTTCCATTACATGGCTCAAGACAAAACCTTCCTTCTTCATTGAGTTTGCGAGCTCCCTGACCGTGACAAAGTATTTGCTATATTCAATTACCCTTACGTTGCATGAAAAAAAAGAGGCATTCAGCTCACAAAATCCTTCCATGAATTGCCTACCACCATTTCAACTCAGGGAAAACACATGGGGGCATGGGCATATCAAAGGATAAACTACTTCAAAAAATAAGAATTTCACACTAAGCCAAGTTGCCTGATTCTATAAATGGATTGCTTGTAAACACAGTTTGAATTGCCTGGATAACATGACATACCTTGCCTGGGGGAAAGTGCATTGTGCAATGGCTGCCAAAAAGAAATGCAGTGATATACTGTCATACCTAGTATCCACATCTGGTGATTCTTCTTCATTAATTCTTCCATGCAAAATAACTGATGCATACAATCTATTTGCTTTGGGTTTGGACATGTAGACTTTCTTCTCATTATAGTCAATGAAAGGTGACCTCTTGCAAGGAGGTGGCTTGATAATCCTTCTCTCGAATTGATGTGGATGCATCTCTCCTGAACTACTACTGTTGTAAACCTTGCTGCCTGACCCCACTTCTCCTTGGTTGCAACTTTTTTCAGGTGTTTGGTACGCATTTCCTTCTGCTTGAACACACGGTTTGTCTATGCCTTCAACGTCCAACAGATAATCATCACCCGTTATATCGATGATTGGCTGGTTATGTACTGGGAGTTCCTTGAACTCATGCTCTATAAATGTGCTTGATCCAACATGCTGATGTGTTGTGTTGTCTGCAGATCTTGTGTGCAAATCATCTATGCCTAGATCGAAACTTGGTGCTGGGAAGTACTCTCTAAAAAATCATTTGATTTTTCGGTGTCCCTTTGCTCAAAATGTTGTTTATCTTTATTCGTTGAGCTGTGATTTGTGGAGTTGGATTGGGCATTCTTGCTGTTTGGATCAACACACCTTGCAAACAGCTCACTCACATCTAGAACATTGATTTCTAGTGCATTGGTTGTCTTCCCACTAACACGCATGAATTCATGGTACCTCTCCTCCACATGAGAGAAATGGGAAGTGTTCCCCTGGCCAGTTGCTTCTACTGCTTCTGGAACACTCGTGGCCTCATGTTGGGCAAGTACAGTTGAGCAGATAGGCAACTTCCCTAGGGCTCTTAGCAACTTTTGTTCCGGACTTTTTCCCATGGTTACAGCTTCGGGCAGGTCTTGTATCCTATTGATCTCCGTACATGACACCGGAGGGATGTTCTCTTTCTTCTTTTTGTGTCCTGCATGATTTAATGCTACAGCCTCGGGTGATGCGTTGAAGTCTTGCACCTTGGCCCTCTGGATACCATTGGCTGATTGCATCACATTTCCCCGAGACGGAGGAGGCACTTGACCATTTAAGTCACCTAGTGGTTGTGTTCTGTTGTGGTTTCCTATGCTTACTAGCACTGTGGGTCCCTTCTTGAGTTGAACTGGCCTTACTTTTGTGGGGTCCAGTGTTTCCTCTGCAGAACTTGCCTGAAAAACAGCTGGTCTTGCTTCCTCCTTAGACTGAGTTACCAGAATATGTGATCCACTTGCTTGACACTGGGAATGAAAATTACCCGACTGCTTTGAATCTACTCCTGTAGGTACTGCCTCATCTTCAACTTTGCTGCACGGGGGTGCTGCTGAGCTTGATGGTGTACTCTTTACCACTTGTGTTTTGGCATTCCCATGGATTGCCTCTTTTGTTTCAGAAAATGTCTGTTGTTGCTGCTGGGGAGGACCAGATTTTTTCATGGCTGACTGCCTTGACTTTCCCCCTTGGCCGTAACCGGGATTTTCGGCACGATATGCCTGCGGATGAATTGCTGTTTCATTCATCACAGATGGCTCCAATACAAAACTAACAGTTTTCTTCATCTTCTTTGATGGCGGGAGTGGTGGTAGTTGGTTTCGACAAGCAGTCTTCTGTTCTGTAACTTCATTTAGAGCACCAAGTTCTCTCATTATTTTCTGCCAAGTCGCCTTTGGGCATATTTGCTTGGGGTTGAATGTGAAGACCATATCCAAATCTTCCCCCCTCAACAACTCTCTGAACATCCTCCTCGCTTCGGTTGCCATGGATATGTCATCAATATCTAATATTTCTTTCACTTCAAAAACAGGGAAGCGTGGTTTTGGGGAAACAACAGTTTTGAATTCTGTCATCACAAGGTCTCTGATAGATATCCTATCTGCCTCATCCAATCCTTTTGCCTTTCTGTCCCTCTTCTTTTCAATCAGAAATTGCAGCGTGCATTGTTCATCATCATCGCTGCTTGCATTTTCAGCCGCGGGATCCCCGTCCCGATCGGAGCCACCATTGCTGCCTGAACCACCATTGCCACCTCCGCTGTCATCCTCATCATCTTCATCCTGCTTCCCCTACCCATCATCTTCCTTGTCTTTGTCATCCCCATCGCCTTCTTTATCGTCATCGTCCTCCTTTCCTTCATCATCTTCTTTTTCGTCATCCTCTTCTTCTTCATCATCATCATTGTCCTTGTTCCCCTCAGTTCCGTCTTTACCTCCCATCTCAGCACTTGCCCCCTCGTGGTGATCAACCGTTTGTCGTGCTCCCTGGCTACTTGATTTCCCCTGAACTCCACTTGATCCATCATGACCGTCATCGCTGTCTGAACTGCCATCGATGTCGCTTTCATCACTACCTTCATCCCTGCCATCTCCCTCACTTTCACTGTCGGCCGCCTCGCTGTCGTCGCTGTCAGAATTAAATGACTCCTCACTTGGTAAGCTGTCTCTTCTGGCTGGTACTCGCTTGCCCCTTCTGTTAGACTGCCGCCTGCTAGTCTCCGCAGTAGTAGGATCTGCCTCCTTTGTCCCCCATTCATCATCATCTATCTTCCCAACCCCAGTCACGAGCTTCCCAACTGCATGTGAAATTACAGAACACATATCGTGCACCAACCCTGTGAGCTTCTTTTGGTTCTGTAAAACATAAAAGTGGATGGTAGAGAACATGATAAGTACATATCTTCTATTGAAGATTCTGAAAAAATGGTTGAATGTACAAATGGCGATAAAAAGGGGAACAACAGTGAGAGGAAAAAACAAGTGCTAGATAAACTTACTGATTTGTCATATGACTCGGGCAATCTTGCGGCAACAAATTTGGTGATGTGGTCCATACTGCCAAACAAGCTATCATCGGCACAGCGGGAAAACTCCGTCTTGAGCTGGTGGTTTTATAGCCAAAAAAGATTAAAAAAAACTATGAGCGACAACAATTCTAGCACTCCCATACCAAAAAAGACCTAAGAAAAATGAAGAAAAATAGTACTACTAATAGTCTGAAAATTCCTGCAACCATTATGCCACTTCCCCTGTTGCCTACTATTAGTTGATACTGTAATCAAAAAAATGAAGAACTAGTATGCAAGATGCTAGTTTTCAGAACATAAGTTGCTTGTGTTATTGTGTAAATTTGCTACTTTTCAACATGTAAATTGCTCAGACAGAAAAAGAGCTAAAAATGTACTACAAAAGCTACTATTAAATACAACAACAAAACAAATCCTTCCTGTGAACATTATCCAACTGTGTGCATGGCAAACGAGAGAAGGTTCGAATAAGTCTGATAACTACTTGGACATACTTGAAAATATATGTATGGCACTTGCCCAAAAAGATACATTACCTTGCTTGCTCTTTGAAAGTGAATTGCCTACTCTAAAAAAATGGTAGCGTTTCTAAAAACAATATGACAATGATATGTATACTAAAACAGAAAAATTCAGTTACCCGCAATTGGCCATATTCTCCTGGAGCCTTCCTGTCCTTCTTGACAACTCTGGAGATTAAATCTGAATTCCAAACTAAAACCCTTGGTACCAAGTTCGGGATTGACTCATTAACATCCAGAGAGTCTAGGTACAACAGCTGCGTAGAGACACGGAAAAAGAACAGAAAGTTTAAGTTAGCTAATGATTGCAAAAAAAAAGAAAAGATAAGTAAACAAATGGATGCTTGAAAAAACAAAACAGCTTGAAGCACTTACAACAAGGTGGAAAACACAACAACAAACAACCTTCTTGTTGGCACGCCCCGAAGTGAACGTAAGCTTTAATTGATCAACAACAAACTGGCATATATTGGTTTCAGTTATTCCATTGACATCCATGACCGCCGGAAAGCTCTTTGGGGAAATACTCAAACTAGTTGAAAGGGCAAGGAAGCATGAAAAAACAAGAGCTAGCCAAGCGCGGACAAAGTCATCATCATGAGATCCTCCCATGTCAACAATCATCTTGCACCATTCTGTGAGGGTTGGCGAGTTCTTGGATGTGATGTTGTAAATACTATAAATTGCCTTTGTGATTTCAGGCCGATTCTCGAAGCACACCTTCCTGCCCCTGTTGGGCAAACCCCATATCCTACGGACACTTGCGGCATCTACAGGAATCTCCCCCCTTTCTGGAATGACTATCTGCGAAATCTCCGGGTCATAATGCTTCATTATCCACTGGCTAAAATCTCCGGGCATGCTACTCGCTGCAAGGTCCAGAATGCCACCAAATTCTTTTCCGATGATGACACCCTTTTGGTTAGGAACCAAGTCCTTGTTCAACTTGAAGAGCCTTGCAGGGGATGCCCTGTTCCTACGACCCTATTGCGCATAAGGAAAAAACAGAAACAGGGGATTAGCAAAAAAGGAAAAAGGTTCATCACAACATAGGCAACTTAGGCAGCATTGCTGGGCAACTGCTCAGTGAAACTGAGGCAACTATGCAAAATACCTAAGTTCCTCCCGTCTTCTGGCGTTTTGCTTTTGGAGGCTGCTCAACGTCTGCACCTTCAACATTTTTATTCCCAGCATCTACAGCTTGGCTCTCATTACTATTCTCATTACTAATGATATCATCAGGGCGCTTCCCCCGTGAAACAACTGTCTTAGTTCTCATACGCTTGTACCCAGTTATTGGTGCACTGCTCCGTGGCTGGGAGATGGAAACCACATAAATCAATAAAAAATGAAAAAACCTCTGTTATGTACAGGAAGAACATAAAACTTCCTGAGCATGTGCACACCTGTGCTTGATGCTCTTTATTCCCATGAGATGCAAGGTCATCATGACTTGATCCAGCAGGTCCATCTTGTTTAGACTTATGACTTGTCCCAGCCATCTATTTTTTGCTGCATATTTAAAGGACAGATAGTGAGATTCATCATAAAAAACACATTAGAAATGATTCTGAAAGAACTCTATATCATCCAACGAATTTCTTTTGACTAAATTCTTACTGAACTTAACAAACAACAACTTACAAAAAGTGGGCAATGAAAAGGGTTGTAAACTATCTGATTTTCACTATATTACAACTATCCTATAATTGGCCCTATTACCCTCCCTCTACGTGTCCTACAAAATCTGATACAAATAAAGGCACCTAGAACAGAAAATCAAAGAATGAATCCTCGTGAAATGCTTAAAATTGTCCTACAAATAGCCCTATTAACCTCCCTCTACTGGATTACTTCCTACCTCACACACACACACACACACACACAAATCACATGTGCATTTTCCATTGCTAAATCATTACTTTCCTGCACTGAAAATCAAAACACACCGTCAAACCCACCTTCGTAGGCGACACACGGTCCATATCAGGCAAGTCACTCGCAAAAACAAGGGCAACATTAGCATGGGAGAGGCATTACTGTCCTACAATAAACCAAAAACACACTTTCAAAACACCTTCATAGGCGACACGTGAACCATGTCAGGCAAGTCACTCACAATACAGGGGCAACATTGACATGAGAGAAGCATTACTGTCCTACACTAAATGAAAACACACTGTCAAAAACACCTGCGCAGGCAACATATCAAACCATATCAGGCAAGTCACTCACAAAACAAAGGCAACATTGACATGAGAGAAGCATTATTCTCGTACACTAAATCAAAAACACTGTCAAACCACCTGCGCAGGCAACACATGAACCATATTCAGGCAAGTCAGTCGCCCATCAGGATCGACCTCGACATCTACAACACCGGAAATCTACAGTCCCAAGGCTTGCCTTCGAAACCTACGAATCCTAGTTCACCAGTAGCCTAGGAACACGAAATGCCCCGTGTCGTCGTCCATCTCCAAATTAACGAGTGCTCCAAACAATTTCTACCATCTGCTACTCGATTTCATCAACTTAGTGGAGGGGCGCGTCGACCCGCAGTGAATCGGCACCTCTGCAACAACCGCGCGATGGCCGCACGCGCGCCGTTCCTCCTCTGTCCGCGGCGGAGCGGCAGAGCGCATCGATTTGGACAACCTAAACGCGGATGACCGGAAGAGATCGATGGGCATACCAGGGATTCGCCGCGATTTTGCCCTTCTGTGCCAACAGAACAACGGCCGCGCACGCCGTTCCTCCTCTGCCGAGTCTCCGGTGCTGCTCCTTCTGACGCGGCCTGCAGCGCGTCGTCTCTCCTCGGTCGCGTCTCCGCCGCTGCACCGCCTTCCTTCACGCCGCGCCCGCTGTCCCGCCCTCGCTCCGGCGGAAGACAACCGCCGAATCGCCGACACGCCGCCGGCTGCTCTCGCGCTGGATTTGGGGGATGGGTTGGGGGGATTGGAACGAGATCCGCTCCGCTGGGAGGGGCAGTTTCGAATGGGAGGGGTAGTGGAGAGGAACAGGAGAGGAACTCGACCACGAAGCCACGACCAGGGGACACCTGGCGCGCGCATCGACGGTTTCGCCTGAGCCCACATGAAACGCGCGTGACCGCGAGATCTCGATCGGACGGCGCACGAGCCCGAGTGCTCTGTAAGACAAAGTAGCACTCGACCACTTTTTAGGATTTAGGAAGAAAGAAATGATTTCGACCAGGGGTACTTTTCTTTTTCTACAGATTCAGAGATGGGTTGGCGCAGAGAGGCCCCTGGATTCCTTCTACTCTCGAGAAGGAACCAAACCCGTGTTCCTTATTTTAATCGCCATGCTAATTCATCGAGGAGAATCTCATCTCCTCATAGTTTAAGATCAGTCGGCTGCCCAGGCTGCCTGACGTGACACTCAAGGAGGAAGTCACCCGCACAAAAAAAAAGGGAGGAAGTCGGCTTCGCGGGCAGCAGGCTGGGATTTGCGCGTAGCGCGTACCGTCGGGGTACGTACGTATGTGCACTCATTAGCTGTCCAGATAAAAATAAAATAGTGCACACGTCTCTTTCTGTAGCCTCTACGTCAAGTAACGCCAACATTCAGCGCTGTCCGGCTGCGAGGTTTTGCACGGTGAGTGCGCGTTTTCGGCCTTTGTTTACAGGGGAGGGAATCGGGATGACAGACCGGCGTTGCCTGCCCTCTGCTTCGCTTCTGGGATCCACATCGAGCATGTATACTTTGCATTGGATTTGGACCAGGGCCATGCAGATACCATGTTCTTTCCTTTGCCTCCAAAGCAAGTCGGAGTACATGTTCTTTTCTTTTGTTATTACACTTGGTACTTATTTTCCATGGATCCATCCGGTGGAAAGTGAGCTATCTGTGGTCAAAAGTGGAGCAGGCAACTGCTTCAACCGTGGGAAACGACGGTGGATTAATTAAGACGTGACAAACGCTCGTTTCTACGCCACGGAACGCATGCATGGCGTGATCCAATCTTTATCGGCTTTGGCGTTGTGATAGTGAACAGGAACAGCGCGCGAGCGATTCGCTGAACGGTCAAAAAGGGGGTGCAAAATATCTGACGGAAACCAGCGACGAGTAATAACGAGGATAAGGACTGCACCCAGAAGTTTAGCGACGACAAAACGATTTTTTTAGATGAACAGTACAACACGACATCTGCACATTGTGAAGCAGTCTTTGTGTGAAAGAATCTCTTGAGCATTGTGCACATTTTGCACGGAACTGTCGGATGTATGTCGTTTATTGAACTCGTTTTGTGAGATTTATCATGTACTTACTCCGTTTCGAATTACTTAAAAGTAGATGTATCTAGATGTATTTCAGTTCTAGATACATTCATTTTTGCGACGAGTAATTTGGAACGGAGGGAGTATGTATGTAGTCGCAATGGAGCATGAGGAGAACGAGGTAATGAGCGGCGGTGATCATGGCTTGGGGTTGGACCAGAAGCTGCCGTCGTCCATCATCATGATCTCGTGCAGCCCGTCCCAGATCTCCTGCTCCCGCGCCACCGGCCTCCCCTGCTCCGGCACGTGCGCCGGCGACGATGCATTTGACCCGCACTTCTCGCGAGGGCTCTCCGGCCTTTGCTGCCGCTGGGGATGGGGCTGCGCAGCCGCCCAGGAGGAAGCGGAAGCGGACGCGGACGCGGACGCGGAGGCCGCCGACGACGACGCCGGGAAGTTGAGCTTGGCGCGGTGGCCGCGGAACTCGAGCGCGGCGACGTCGTAGGCGCGCGCGGCCTCGGCGGCGGTGTCGAAGGTGCCGAGCCACTTGCGCACGGCGCGGTGCGGGTCGCGGATCTCCGCCGCCCACTTGCCCCACGGCCGCTGCCGCACGCCCCTGAACTTGCTCCCGCCGCCGCCAGCCCGCCGCTTGCCCACGCCGCCGTTCCTCACGAAGCTCGCGGCCGAGCACTCCTCCCCCTCGCTGCTCGACCCGGTCGTCGCCGCGGCCGCCGCAGCGGCAAACTCGCAGCCGGGGCACCCGTCCGCGCCGCACCTGCCGCACGCAGGCACCGGAGCGGCAGCGGCAGCGGCAAACGGCGGGTTCGATGGCTCCGGGTGCAGGGCGGGGGCCGCGGTGTCCCCGGACACGACGGAGATGAGCGCGCGGAGGAAGAGCGAGTTCTCCTGCTCGGAGTTGGGGAGCTGGAACCCGCCACCGCCGCCGCGCTCCAGCCTCGGCACCATGGCGACGTGGAGTCCGAGGTGAGGTCGGTGTCGCGAGAAAGCTTTCGGGCTGCGCGCGCTCGTGTGCTGAGGTAGCCGGCTTGCGTTATCGTGATCCCACTGATGTTTCAGGTAGTTTGGGCCCGTGGCTGCCATTTATAGTGCGGTGTTTCGTTTTGGACGCACGTTCTTGTCGTGGGAAGGGAGGTGGAAACGGGGGAGAGCGAGTGCTGGAGCGGATGAGCGCTGCCGACGTGCGACGGCTGGTTATTCGAGCTGTTCTCACACGTTATACGTTGTCAAATTCGCCTTACTTGGACACAATTAAATCTATTTCCGTAGTAGTACTCCATACGTGTACCAGATATTTGTATGTATATCGTCGAGGTGTCATTTATTCGGTGGAATCATCTTTTGTGGCAATACTCTGTCATTTATTCTGTAGAGTCAAGTTTGCCTTGGACAGAATCTGTTTCATACTATGCGGCGATTTTGAGATTTATTGGTGTATATTTGGATGAGCAATCCTTTTATGAATATGAATTCTGCATTATTGCTTGATATTTTTATGTGAAGTGTCATTTATTCGGAAGATTCATCCGTTGATGTGGTGTTGTAGTAGGCAGCGTTTGTGTTAAGCATGTCGAGCCTAAATGTAAGTTCTTCACACGGCTTGTCCTTTACGTTAGAATTCTCATCACGGATATGTTGATTGTGTGTGTATGGCTGGCCGCGTGACCTGAGGTACCGTATGTATCTCCAAGCACCGGAAACCGTGACCTACCTTTGCGAAGACTGCTATTCCCCGTCGCTATTTGAAACCATGTGGCTGCTAGACACACTCATGCCTTCATTGATTTAGAGGAATTTTGTAGAAATTTCATAGAATATAATTTTTATAGAAAAAAAATTCTTTAGTATCCTTTGGTTTATAGCAATGAAATCTTATTCCTACGAAGGAATTCTTCCTACCCTTCACATTTCATAAGAAAATAAACATTAGCCTAGAATCAATGAGAAAAATTCTTTGATGTGAATTAAAGGACATCTCTTTTCCTATTCCTACTCATAGGATTTAAGATACATGTCATCTCATTTCCTACGACTTTTCTATTCCTATAATTTTCCTATCATATGAATCAAATGAGGCCTCAGACATATTATGATGCCATCAAGCAACAGGGCATGACGTTTACTCGAGCCATGCCCACGGAGGGCATCGGCTAAGTGGTCTCTATCCTTTTACTTTTAATTAGGGTTTTGCCATGTTACCTAAAAAACACGTGTCAATGTACATACCCTTTTTTCATCTCTTTTCATCTATATGAATAGGTAGTGTTCGTGTTGGTTCCTCGAAAAAAAGAGGCCGGCAGGGCGTCCTACCAAGCGGCGAACTAGCTAGCTGAAAGGCGACCCGAACTTGCAAGATTTACCAAACGACGAAATCAAGTACTTACATCAAAGGATTCGGTACCAAACTTAAAAAAAAGGATTCCATACCCTAAAAAGTGCCATACATTTTTACCAAACGGCGCATGCATTTTTACCAATTTTTTTTTAAAAAGATCCGGACTTGGAAGATTTACCAAACGACGCATGCATATTTTTTGGTGTGCAGTCCATGCATTTTTTTAAATCAGTTCAAACTCCGTAGAAACCGTGGTTCAAACTGTTTCGTGTTGCCCATGTTTGGCTTGATCATTTTCAGTACTATTAAATTGTTGATCTATTGAAAGACACCTGACACCTATTCGTATCTCAGAGATGGTGAGTGCTAAGCAATCGCTAACTTGGAGTATTATTAGTCTCTCGATTCACAAAAAGATATTTCGTGACGGTGCAAAAAAGAAAAGAAAAGAGAAGCGGTGGCTAAACCAGCTTGACGAAGCTGTGCCACGGTGCTAACCGCGCACCGTCTATCGGACAGAACGCTGACAACGGACTCGATCCAGGACTTTGACCGGCTGCGGGAGAAGAAGTGTGATGGGAATAGTCAGCGCTCCCACCGTCAGGGGGTGTGAAAGCGAGAGCTCACAGTCACAGGATAGGGCCGACGTGGGGGGGTTGCTGTTGTTTAACACGGGCGGCTCAGGTCGACGCCGGCCCACCTACCAACTACCGTGCATGCGAGATGGAGACGTGCTTTTCGCGTCCCCGCCGTCGTGGACGCCGGCGTATCGCGAGACGTTCAAAACCAGTTTTCTTTTCTTTTCTTTTCCTTTTGATTGATCGGAACGGGCGTTGCTTTCAGCCTGGCTGCTCGTGCTCGACCGTTGTCATTCTTTTTTAACTGGGGAGTGGGGACGCAAGGTGACGAACTGCCTGCGTCGCCCCGTTCGGTCATGGAAACCAAGTCTTTGATTTACACCAAGCAATCTCCTATTATACTACCGTCCTAAAAGACAGACTTGACAAATCCGGCCCTCTATACGTCTGCAGACAGCGCCCGCCGCCCCCTCATATATTGCGTCTCATATCCATGAATCTTAAATTCCGATCCTTAAATCCATGCAATTCATGCCCGTCGACAATACGATACAAATTGTCCGAATTGAAGAGTTGGAAATAAAGCAGAGCAAATCATAGTTCAATAAACAGGACATGCCAAAATGAAATCAATGTCCGAGCGTGACGGATGGCTTCAGATCACTGGCCGGGCACCTGCTCCGAGCGGAATGCGTCATGCTCGTCCTGTTGCACCTGCATGCGGGCTGCCTCCTCCGCTTGGATCCGGGCCGCATGATCTGCTGACGTTGCCGCAGCCGCCCCAGCCACCTCGTACTCCCTATGGTCGTTGATCTTCTTCTTCTTCTTGTCCGCAAGCCACTTCTTTGCATACTCATCCAAGAGGGTTTCGTCCGTCAACATGATCTTCGCATCTTCCGCGTCCCATGCGAGTCACAACCTCTCCTTCTCAAGCTCAGTCTCGCCAAATGTCTTGGCCTTCTCGAGTTCCCATTTGATCGTCGTCTCTTGCTTTTCCAACTGAATCTTCTCCCTCTCAATTTTGAGACTCTTCTCCGCCCACTTCTGGCCCCACTCCATCTCTCCTTTTGTGTGTCCAACATTAGCTTGTATCTCTTCTCTTTATTGTTCTCCCTTATGAAAAAATGCCCGTCCATGTGGACGACATTTTTGTAGCTGCAGCGTCACGGGAGGCCCGTGCCTTCTCCCACTTGTTTTCCATGACTTGTCGGTTATCCTTGGCACAATGGCTCTTTCATTCGCGACGACAGCATCATCCTCTTCATCGTCCAACCCAATTGATTGGTGGGAGCTTGATCCATCATTCCTCTTCTTGCCGGACTTGAGATTGCCAACAAGTTGGTTCCACTTCGGCTTGCCATTAAATATGATCCAACAATGACTAAAAGCAAACAACTTATTCTCCACCTCATGATACAAAGTGGCCGCCACCGACGTCTAGCAAACAACATATGTATGAGCACGAGAATGCAATCACAAGGAAGCATATGCAAATGACGACAAGATGAAACGACTAAGCTTACGTGAGTTGCCACTCCCATCCCACTTTGAGGCCATTTGGTCACTTGTGAGTAGTAGCCGACGTACTTGTTCACTTCTCCTTGAATGACCCCCACCGATGTTGGAGAGATGGCACACTGCGAGTGGTCACAATAGGATGCGGCTCTACATACTCCTTTTGTTCGTGATACTCCTTCCAAATTTTCTCCCAATACTTGTTTCCCTTTTGCTCGGTGCCGCATATTGGATTCATTGTTGTGGTCAACCAATCTTTGACCAACAAGATGTCTTCAAATCTTGAGAATGTCGGATCTCTTGCCTTCGCCGTCTTGGCCTTCTTCTTCTACTTGCTCGGATTGGATCGGATGTTGTCCGAACTTCAAATGCGGTGGTGCCCTCCAATTCATACTCCATTTCAGTCGAATCTTCATTGTCATTGATCATGTTTGACAAGAACGCCTCCTACATGATAATGGTTTTCAATCATTCATCATGTGTGAAATGAACTAGTGGTCTATGCAAAAATTTGATTAGATAGGAGCAAAGAAAATGTACCAACTCTTGTTCTGTCATTCCGTCAAACATGTCGAGGGCAGCCCCGGCCGCCGCTGGCGCCCATGCTCATCTGCGCCAAAACAAGCTACGGCAAGTCACATACGTCGACACCGGCATCTGCGTGGGTGGAAAGCTCTCCGGGATGGCCCAGCCAGTCGCCGAATCCTCCTCTGTCCCAATGGGGTCGGACCGCGTAATCCGCGTTGGCGCTCAGATGGAAGGGGTGCGGGGTTTCGGGCACGTGGGGGGGGGAGACAACTGCTCCACCATGTCTGAACCTCTCCGCGCCACCACCGCTGCCTCCCTCTCTCGCTGCCGGCATCGCCGCAACTTCTGGGTGACATTCTCCACCTTGCAAGACGGAACTGACGAAGCGATGCCAATGGACGAGGTGGACTACGTCTCCATCGCGGCGGTCGGGGACGGGCTGGACGACATCTCTGGAGGTGGATTGGGACCGGTGGTAAGGATGGGGAGCATGGGTGGAGGACGGTGAGGGTGTTGGAAATATGCCCTAGAGGCAATAATATTTGTATTATTATATTTCCCTATTCATAATTAAAGGGTTTATATTCTATGCTATAACTGTTATGATCCTGGAATATGCGATTCAATGAAAAACTCATATGCACGTGTGGAATGATGAACGACAAAATAAAAAGTTCCTAGTCTCGCCTCTAAGACTAGCTCAAGTGTTGTTGGTGATCACGTTTTCTGGATCTTAGGATATCATTAAGTGTAACGATGATGCTAAAGCAAACATTGAGATTATGACGTTGGAAGAACGATCATATTGAACCGACCCAATCTTGTTTGACATGAATTGAGTCTATATCGTCTACATTCAATTGTAATAACAGGAGTGTTAACATGTGAAGTTGCTCCTTAGACCATGAGAGTATCGTGGTCACTTCTTACCGTACGGTGGGCTTTGGGGTTGCTCAAACGTCACATGTAACATGATGATCATAACGAAAACTTACAACACTACTGGAATCCGAGAATTTGTCATCAGCCTATTCTTTGCCGCCTGCTTACCAAAAACAGACGGCAAAGAAAGGGCTGACGACAAAGATACTCTTTTCCATTAGCCACCTCTTTGTCGTCCGTTAGCGGACGGCAAAAAAGCAACCACCTAACAGCCTGACCCCTCCTCTCTCTCTTCTCTCTCCGTCTCTCTCCGACCCCCTCCTCTCTCTTCTCTCTCTCCCCCCGACCGCACCCCACCGCCGCCCCCAACCACGCACCGCCCCGGCTCGCCGCCTGCCGCCACCAACGCCCCGCCGCTACGGTCC
>NC_041390.1:566295341-566297367 GCF_002162155.2 Triticum dicoccoides | reverse complement strand
TGGCCCCACGCCGCTCCGCCCCCCGGACATCCCGCCGCTCCTGCACGTCATCCTGGCCCGGCACCCGCGCCCCATGGTCTCGCCGCCCTGGCGCCCCATGGCCCCCTCCTCCAATGCTTCCACCCCCTGCCTCCTCCAGCCAACCACCGCCGCCGTCGGCTCCTCCACCTTCACCAACGCCACTGGCCTCCATTTCCCCCTTTTGGTGCAACAAACCCTGGGTCTGTTGCCCAGACTGTGCACAGGCACAAGATCAAGATTGAAACACCAACCCAAGACATGGATTGAAGGACTAAGGGATTTGAAGAACCAACACGCAGTCCAGAGAGACCAAGATCGAGCCATAAGAGCAAGATACCGACAAGAGAATGGCCTCCCTTGTCGGGCGGGCGAGCCCGGCAAGGGGCAAGGCCACCACAAGAAGCAGGCAACCGAGGCACCCCGGCAAGGTCTGCCGGGGCTCGCGGGGGCAGAACCACCCCACCAACCACTCAAGCACGACCCACGTTGTCAATCAGTGCGGTGTCAAGCCGCGAGATGATTAAGTGGCAACCATTCGTCACATGGCAGCTGTTTCCTACAGAAGAAACCTACATATGACACCCGTCCTGCAACATGTCGAGGGAAGAGGCGCGGAGCTGGCAAGATAGCCCGACAAGCCTTGCGGGGCGACCAATGATGTGACACTAAATGGTGCATTTAATGCGCCCTGTCAACCCGCAGAGTTAGGTATGATAGCATTGTTTGCTATCATATTAATGGATAATGACTACTTTGCCGTTGTGGTGACCCCTTAATCTATAAAAGGAGGCCCATGGCACTGGTAGGAGGTTGTTGGAAAGTTGAAGAACCCAGGCCACCATACGCGCGTAGTCGCTGTGGTCCCGAGGCAAACCATGTCGGGCAAGTGTACTACGCAATACCATGCTCATTCGACCATCAATCCACCAAAACAGGAGTAGGGTCATATGCCTCACGGCGGCCCGAACCTGAGTAAATTGCTTGTGTGCTCTCTGCCACGCTACCGTACGCTGGTATGCTGTTTGTGCAACGCGACGTCCCCCTGCCGAACCAGCAAGGGGCTACCCGGTCCCATAGGTGGTCGCGGATATCCCGCGACATCTTTGGCGCGCCAGGTAGGGGGCTCGCTTGCGCGAACCGGAAAGTGTACGCGGCGCGTCATCTTCATCACCATCTTCATCCTCGAAAGTGCCATCGACCATGGCGCCTAAGAAGAAATCTGGTACCTCAGCTCATCCATCCACCTCGAAAGCTCCACCGCCCGCGGCCTCTAACGCCGCTGGGGACACGGAGGCACGTGAGGACGTGGACACCATTGGGGACGTGGTTGGAGCAGGTGGCGCCATTACCACCTCCCCCGCGGCCGACACGGGGCCGGAGCTACTGGAAAAGAACAACATCAGCAGCGTCTCGACGGTCAGGCTCTACAAGGTGCGGGTAAGGGGGTCACTCCGTCCGCGCCCCCTCCTCTCACCGACGAGTACAACCGCGGCAATGGCGCTCGGTCCGGGGCGAGCCATCGCCCTTCGGTCGCCCCCATCACGGGAGCGACCGTGGCGCATGCGCCTTCTCCTGGACAAGCCAATAGTCTGCTTTGCTCAACGGAGCCACTGATCTTCGAGCACCACCGCCGTGTGACCCTGCTGCCCCGGTGGTCGTCCCATAGCAGCGTGGACGCGCCACCGCCGCCGCTGGCACCATTAGGAGCCAGATGATGGTGCGGTCGACGTCATCGACATCCATGCCAAGCACAGCCATGGAGGCCATGGCGCGAGCTCAGCTATTATTGGGGTTCCCGCCAGCAGCCGAGCAGATGGATGAATGGTGTGCCACCATCCAAAGCCTGCTCGATTTCGCCGAAGCTGGGGGCTCACGACGAGCTTGCCCACTGCAACCTCCCCAAGCAACAGCCACCGCCCGCACCGCTAGCCATACGGAGGGGGCCGTCCCCACGGTTCGGTCCCCACCATAGCAGCCGACGAGGGCGCAACAGAATCAGGACCCC
>NC_041390.1:566293971-566294937 GCF_002162155.2 Triticum dicoccoides | reverse complement strand
GACATTCTCCACCTTGCAAGACGGAACTGACGAAGCGATGCCAATGGACGAGGTGGACTACGTCTCCATCGCGGCGGTCGGGGACGGGCTGGACGACATCTCTGGAGGTGGATTGGGACCGGTGGTAAGGATGGGGAGCATGGGTGGAGGACGGTGAGGGTGTTGGAAATATGCCCTAGAGGCAATAATATTTGTATTATTATATTTCCCTATTCATAATTAAAGGGTTTATATTCTATGCTATAACTGTTATGATCCTGGAATATGCGATTCAATGAAAAACTCATATGCACGTGTGGAATGATGAACGACAAAATAAAAAGTTCCTAGTCTCGCCTCTAAGACTAGCTCAAGTGTTGTTGGTGATCACGTTTTCTGGATCTTAGGATATCATTAAGTGTAACGATGATGCTAAAGCAAACATTGATATTATGACGTTGGAAGAACGATCATATTGAGCCGACCCAATCTTGTTTGACATGAATTGAGTCTATATCGTCTACATTCAATTGTAATAACAGGAGTGTTAACTTGTGAAGTTGCTCCTTAGACGATGAGAGTATCGTGGTCACTTCTTACCGTACGGTGGGCTTTGGGGTTGCTCAAACGTCACATGTAACATGATGATCATAACGAAAACTTACAACACTACTGGAATCCGAGAATTTGTCATCAGCCTATTCTTTGCCGCCTGCTTACCAAAAACAGACGGCAAAGAAAGGGCTGACGACAAAGATACTCTTTGCCATTAGCCACCTCTTTGTCGTCCGTTAGCGGACGGCAAAAAAGCAACCACCTAACAGCTTGACCCCTCCTCTCTCTCTTCTCTCTCCGTCTCTCTCCGACCCCCTCCTCTCTCTTCTCTCTCTCCCCCCGACCGCACCCCACCGCCGCCCCCAACCACGCACCGCCCCGGCTCGCCGCCTGCCGCCACTGACGCCCCGCCGCTACGGTCCTCCCGGCCCC
>NC_041390.1:566186659-566293829 GCF_002162155.2 Triticum dicoccoides | reverse complement strand
CCCCACGCTGCTCCGCCCCTCGGACATCCCGCCCCTCCTGCACGTCACCCTGGCCCGGCGCCCGCGCCCCATGGTCTCGCCGCCCTGGCGCCCCATGGTCCCCTCCTCCAATGCTTCCACCCCCTGCCTCCTCCAGCCAACCACCGCCGCCGCCGGCCTCCTCCACCTTCACCAACGCCACTGGCCTCCATTTCCTCCTTTTGGTGCAACAAACCCTGGGTCTGTTGCCCAGACTATGCACAGGCACAAGATCAAGATTGAAACACCAACCCAAGACATGGATTGAAGGACTAAGGGATTTGAAGAACCAACACGCAGTCCAGAGAGACCAAGATCGAGCCATAAGAGCAAGATACCGACAAGAGAATGGCCTCCCTCTCAACAAACAAGACCCGGGAGACTTGGACCCTACGTCAAGACAGAAAAGAGGAGGCCACGAGGTAGGGGGGCGCGCCTACCCCCCAGGCGCGCCCTCCACCCTCGTGGGCCCACTGTTGCTCAACCGACGTACTCCTTCCTCCTATATATACCTACGTACCCCCAAACGATCATATACGGAGCCAAAAACCTAATTCCACCGCCGCAACTTTCTGTATCCACGAGATCCCATCTTGGGGCCTGTTCTGGAGCTCCGCCGGAGGGGGCATCGATCACAGAGGACTTCTACATCAACACCATAGCCTCTCCGATGAAGTGTGAGTAGTTTACCTCAGACCTACGGGTCCATAGTTATTAGCTAGATGGCTTCTTCTCTCTTTTTGGATCTCAACACAATGTTCCCCCCCTCTCTTGTGGAGAACTATTTGATGTAATCTTCTTTTTGCGGTGTGTTTGTTGAGATCGATGAATTGTGGGTTTATGATCAAGTCTATCTATGAACAATATTTGAATCTTCTCTAAATTATTTTATGTATGATTGGTTATCTTTGCAAGTCTCTTCGAATTATCAGTTTGGTTTGGCCTACTAGATTGATCTTTCTTGCAATGGGAGAAGTGCTTAGCTTTGAGTTCAATCTTGCGGTGTCCTTTCCCAGTGACAGTAGGGGCAGCAAGGCACGTATCGTATTGTTGCCATCGAGGATAACAAGATGGGGTTTTCATCATATTGCATGAGTCTATCCCTGTACATCATGTCATCTTGCTTAAGGCGTTACTCTGTTTTTAACTTAATACTCTAGATGCATGCTGGATAGCGGTCGATGAGTGGAGTAATAGTAGTAGATGCAGGCAGGAGTCGGTCTACTTGTCTTGGACGTGATGCCTATATACATGATCATACCTAGATATTCTCATAACTATGCTCGATTCTGTCAATTGCTCAATAGTAATTTGTTCACCCACCGTAGAATACTTATGCTCTCCAGAGAAGCCACTAGTGAAACCTATGGCCCCCGGGTCTATCTTTATCATATTAATCTCCTACTACCTAGTTATTTCCTTTGCTTTTTACTTTGCCTTTATTTTACTTTGCATCTTTATCACAAAAATACCAAAAATATTATCTTATCATATCTATCAGATCTCACTCTCGTAAGTGGCCGTGTAGGGATTTACAACCCCTATTTGCGTTGGTTGCGAGGATTTATTTGTTTTGTGCAGGTACGAGGGACTCGCGCGTAGCCTCCTACTGGATTGATACCTTGGTTCTCAAAAACTGAGGGAAATACTTACGCTACTTTGCTGCATCATCCCTTCCTCTTCGGGGAAAACCAACACAGTGCTCAAGAGGTAGCAAGAAGGATTTCTGGCGCCGTTGCCGGGGAGGTCTATGCAAAAGTCAACATACCAAGTACCCATCACATACCCTTATCTCCCGCATTACATTATTTGCCATGTGCCTCTCATTTTCCTCTCCCCCACTTCACCCTTGCCGTTTTATTCGCCCTCTCTCTCTCTATCCTCCCTCTCTTTCTCTATTTGCCTCTTTTTGCCCACTTGCTTTTTGTTTGCTTGTGTGTTAGTTGCTTGCTTGTCACGATGGCTCAAGATAATACTAAATTATGTGACTTCACCAATACCAACAACAATGATTTTATTAGCACTCCGATTTCTCCTCTTATCGATGCTGAATCTTGTGAAATTAATACTACTTTGCTGAATCTTGTCATGAAAGATCCGTTTTCCGGCCTTCCTAGTGAAGATGCCGCTACCCATCTAAATAGCTTCGTTGATTTGTGTGACATGCAAAAGAACAAAGATGTGGATAATGATATTGTTAAATTGAAGCTATTTCCTTTTTCTTTTAGAGATCGTGCTAAAGCTTGGTTTTCGTCTTTGCCTAAAAATAGTATTGATTCATGGAATAAGTGCAAAGATGCTTTTATCTCTAAGTATTTCCCCCCCGCTAAGATCATCTCTCTTGGAAACGATATTATGAATTTTAAGCAACTTGATCATGAACATGTTGCACAAGCTTGGGAGAGAATGAAACTAATGATACATAATTGCCCTACTCATGGTTTAAATTTGTGGATGATTGTACAAAATTTTTATGCCGGATTGAATTTTGCTTCTAGAAATCTTTTAGATTCGGCCACGGGAGGCACTTTTATGGAAATCACTTTAGGAGAAGCTAGTAAACTCCTAGATAATATTATGGTTAATTATTCTCAATGGCACACTGAAAGATCTACTAATAAAAAGGTGCATGCGATAGAAGAAATTAATGTTTTGAGTGGAAAGATGGATGAACTTATGAAATTATTTGCTAATAAGAGTGTTTCTTCTGATCCTAATGATATGCCCTTGTCTACTTTGATTGAGAATAATAATGAATCTATGGATGTGAATTTTGTTGGTAGGAACAATTTTGGTGACAACGCGTATAGAGGAAATTTCAACCCTAGGCCTTATCCTAGTAATCCCTCTAATAATTATGGTAATTCCTTCAACAATTCTTATGGAAATTATAATAATATGCCCTCTGATTTTGAATCTAATATTAAAGAATTTATTACTTCGCAAAAGAATTTCAATGCTTTGATTGAAGAAAAGTTGCTTAAGATTGATGATTTGGCTAGGAACGTTGATAGAATTACTCTTGATGTTGATTCTTTGAAACTTAGATCTATTCCACCTAAGCATTATGTCAATGAGTCTCTCAAAGCCATGAGAATTTCCATTGAGGAGTGCAAAGAAAGAACCGCTAGGATGCGTGCTAAGAAAGATGCCTTTATAAGAGCGTGTTCTTCTAGTTCCTATGAAAATAAAGATGAAGATCTAAAAGTTATTGATGTGTCCCCTATTAAATCTTTGTTTTTCAAAATTATGATAATTATGGGACTGAATATGATCCACCTTTACCTAGAAGGCGTTCCAAGAATTCAGAATTTTTTGATCTTGATGCTAAAATTGATAAAAGTGGGATTGAAGAAATTAAAACCCTAGATGTTGCTAAACCTACTATTATGGATTTCAAGGAATTTAACTATGAAAATTTCTCTTTGATTGATTGTATTTCCTTGTTACAATCCGTGCTAAATTCTCCTCATGCTTATAGTCAAAATAAAGCGTTTACTAAACATATCGTTGATGCCTTGATGCAATCTTATGAAGAAAAACTTGAATTGGAAGTTTCTATCCCTAGAAAGCTTTATGATGAGTGGGAACCAACTATTAAAATTAAGATTAAAGATCATGAATGCTATGCTTTATGTGATTTAGGTGCTAGTGTTTCCACGATTCCAAAGACTTTGTGTGATTTGTTAGGTTTCCGTGATTTTGATGATTGCTCTCTAAACTTGCACCTTGCGGATTCCACTATTAAGAAACCTATGGGAAGAATTAATGATGTTTTTATTGTTGCAAATAGGAATTATGTGCCCATAGATTTTATTGTTCTTGACATAGATTGCAATCCTTCATGTCCTATTATTCTTGGTAGACCTTTCCTTAGAACGATTGGTGCAATTATTGATATGAAGGAAGGAAATATTAGATTCCAATTTCCATTAAGGAAAGGCATGGAACACTTTCCTAGAAAGAAAATTAAATTACCTTATGAATCTATTATGAGAGCCACTTATGGATTGCCTACCAAAGATGGCAATACCTAGATCTATCCTTGCTTGTTATGCCTAGCTAGGGGCGTTAAACGATAGCGCTTGCTGGGAGGCAACCCAATTCTATTTTTATTCCTTGCCTTTTGCTACTATTTAGTAATAAATAATTTATCTAGCCTCTGTTTTTATTGTGTTTTTTGTTTAATTAGTGTTTGTGCCAAGTAGAACCGTTGGAAAGACTTGGGGAAAGTCTTGTTACACTTGCTGTAAAAAAACAGAAACTTTAGCGCTCATGAGAACTGCTGTCATTTTTATTTGGAAAGTGGTATTTAGTTAATTATTTTTTCAGATGATTAATAGATAAATTCCTCACGTCCAGAAATTTATTTTAGAATTTTTGGGGTTCCAGATCTTGCGCTAGCTACAGATTACTACAGACTGTTCTGTTTTTGACAGATTCTGTTTTTCGCGTGTTGTTTGCTTATTTTGATGAATCTATGGCTAGTAAAATAGTTTATAAACCATAGAGAAGTTGGAATACAGTAGGTATAACACAAATATAAATAAATAATGAGTTAATTATAGTACCTTGAAGTGGTCTTTTATTTTCTTTCGCTAACGGAGCTCACGAGATTTTCTCCTTTAAGTTTTGTGTTGTGAAGTTTTCAAGTTTTGGGTAAAGATTTGATGGATTATGGAACAAGGAGTGGCAAGAGCCTAAGCTTGGGTATGCCTATGGCACCCCCAAGATAATCTAAGGACACCTAAAAGCCAAAGCTTGGGGATGCCCCGGAAGGCATCCCCTCTTTCGTCTACTTCTATCGGTAACTTTACTTGGAACTATATTTTTATTCACCACATGATATGTGTTTTGCTTGGAGCGTCTTGTATGATTTGATTATTTATTTTTTAGTTTTTCACAATCATACTTACTGTACACACCTTTTGAGAGAGCCATACATGATTTGGAATTTGTTAGAATACTCTATGTGCTTCGCTTATATCTTTTGAGTTATATAGTTTTGCTCTAGTGCTTCACTTATATCTTTTAGAGCACGGTGGTGGATTTGTTTTATAGAAACTATTGATCTCTCATTCTTCACTTAGGTTATTTTGAGAGTCTTAAATAGCATGGTAATTTGCTTAAAACCCTAATATGCTTGGTGTACAAGATTAATAATAAAACTTTCTTATGAGTGTGTTGAATACTATGAGAAGTTTGATGCTTGATAATTGTTTTGAGATATGAAGATGGTGATATTAAAGTTGTGCTAGTTGAGTAGTTGTGAATTTGAGAAATACTTGTGTTAAAGTTTGTGATTCCCGTAGCATGCACGTATGGTGAACCGTTATGTGATGAAGTCGGAGCATGATTTATTTTTTTGATTGTCTTCCTTATGAGTGGCGGTCGGGGACGAGCGATGGTCTTTTCCTACCAATCTACCCCCCTAGGAGCATGCGAGTAATACTTTGCTTTTTGCAATAAGTATATGAGTTCTTTATGACTAATGTTGGGTCCATGGATTATACGCACTCTCACCCTTCCACCTTTGCTAGCCTCTCTAATACCGCACACCTTTTGCCGGTATCATACACCCACCATATACCTTCCTCAAAACAGCCACCATACCTACCTATTATGGCATTTCCATAGCCGTTCCGAGATATATTGCCAGGCAACTTTCCACCGTTCCGTTTATTATGACACACTCCATCATTGTTATATTGCTTAGCATGATCATGTAGTTGACATCATATTTGTGGCAAAACCACCATTCATAATTCTCTCATACGTGTCACTCTTGATTCATTGCATATCCCGGTACACCGCCGGAGGCATTCATATAGATTCATATTTTGTTCTAAGTATCGAGTTGTAATTCTTGAGTTGTAAGAAAAATAAAAGTGTGATGATCATCATTATTAGAGCATTGTCCCAGTGAGGAAAGGGTGATGGAGACTATGATTCCCCCACAAGTCGGGATGAGACTCCGGACAAAAAAAAAGAGAAAGAAAAGAGGCCATAAAAAAAGAGAAAAGGCCCAAATAAAAAAATGAGAGAAAAAGAGAGAAGGGATAATGTTACTATTCTTTTACCACACTTGTCCTTCAAAGTAGCACCATGATATTCATAGTAGAGAGTCTCTCGTGTTATCACTTTCATATACTAGTGGGAATTTTTCATTATAGAACTTGGCTTGTATATTCCAATGATGGGCTTCCTCAAACCGCCCTAGGTCTTCATGAGCAAGCAAGTTGCATGCACACCCACTTAGTTTCTTTTTGAGCTTTCATATACTTATAGCTCTAGTGCATCCGTTGCATGGCAATCCCTACTCACTCACATTGATATCTATTGATGGGCATCTCCATAGCCCGTTGATACGCCTAGTTGATGTGAGACTATCTTCCTCTTTTTGTCTTCTCCACAACCACCGTTCTATTCCACCTATAGTGCTATGTCCATGGCTCACGCTCATGTATTGCGTGAAAATTGAAAAAGTTTTGAGAATGTCAAAAGTATGAAACAATTGCTTGGCTTGTCATCGGGGTTGTGCATGATTTAAATATTTTGTGTGGTGAAGATGGAGCATAGCCAGACTATATGATTTTGTAGGGATAACTTTCTTTGGCCATGTTATTTTGAGAAGACATAATTGCTTTGTTAGTATGCTTGAAGTATTATTATTTTTATGTCAATATTAAACTTTTGTCTTGAATCTTTTGGATCTGAATATTCATACCACAATTAAGAAGAATTACATTAAAAATTATGCCAAGTAGCACTCCGCATCAAAAATTCTGTTTTTATCATTTACCTACTCGAGGACGAACAGGAATTAAGCTTGGGGATGCTTGACATGTCTCCAACGTATCTATAATTTTTGATTGCTCCATGCTATATTATCTACTGTTTTGGACATTATTGGGATTTATTATCCACTTTTATATTATTTTGGGACTAACCTATTAACCGGAGGCCCAGCCCAGAATTGCTATTTTTTGCCTGTTTTAGGGTTTCCAAGAAAAGGAATATCAAACGGAGTCCAAACGGAATGAAACCTTCGGGAACGTGATTTTCTCAACAAACAATACCCGGGAGACTTGGACCCTATGTCAAGACACAAAAGAGGAGGCCACGAGGTAGGGGGCGCGCCTACCCCCCAGGCGCGCCCTCCACCCTCGTGGGCCCCCTGTTGCTCCACCGACGTACTCCTTCCTCCTATATATACCTACATACCCCCAAACGATCAGATACAGAGCCAAAAACCTAATTCCACCGCCCGCAACTTTCTGTATCCACGAGATCCCATCTTGGGGCCTGTTCCAGAGCTCCACCGGAGGGGGCATCGATCACAGAGGGCTTCTACATCAACACCATAGCCTCTCCGATGAAGTGTGAGTAGTTTACCTCAGACCTACGGGTCCATAGTTATTAGCTAGATGGCTTCTTCTCTCTTTTTGGATCTCAATACAATGTTCTCCCCCTCTCTTGTGGAGAACTATTCGATGTAATCTTCTTTTTGTGGTGTGTTTGTTGAGACGATGAATTGTGGGTTTATGATCAAGTCTATCTATGAACAATATTTGAATATTCTATGAATTCTTTTATGTATGATTGGTTATCTTTTCAAGTCTCTTCGAATTATCAGTTTGGTTTGGCCTACTAGATTGATCTTTCTTGCAATGGGAGAAGTGCTTAGCTCTAGGTTCAATCTTGCGGTGTCCTTTCCCAGTGACATTAGGGGCAACAAGGCACGTATCGTATTGTTGCCATCGAGGATAATAAGATGGGGTTTTCATCATATTGCATGAGTCTATCCCTCTACATCATGTCATCTTGCTTAAGGCGTTACTCTGTTTTTAACTTAATACTCTAGATGCATGCTGGATAGCGGTCGATGAGTGGAGTAATAGTAGTAGATGCAGGCAGGAGTCGGTCTACTTGTCTCGGACGTGATGCCTATATACATGATCATACCTAGATATTCTCATAACTATGCTCAATTATGTCAATTGCTCAACAGTAATTTGTTCACCCACCGTAGAATACTTATGCTCGCAAGAGAAGCCACTAGTGAAACCTATGGCCCCGGGTCTATCTTTATCATATTAATCTCCTACTACTTAGTTATTTCCTTTGCCTTTTACTTTGCCTTTATTTTACTTTGCATCTTTATCACAAAAATACCAAAAATATTATCTTATCATATCTATCAGATCTCACTCTTGTAAGTGGCCGTGTAGGGATTGACAACCCCTATTCGCATTGGTTGCGAGGATTTATTTGTTTTGTGCAGGTACAAGGGACTCGCGCGTAGCCTCCTACTGGACTGATAACTTGGTTCTAAAAAACTGAGGGAAATACTTATGCTACTTTGCTGCATCATCCCTTCCTCTTCGGGGAAAACCAACACAGTGCTCAAGAGGTAGCAATGCACCTGCCGGAGAACACCATTTCATCATGGGCAGACCTGTGCCATGAGTTCATTAGTGCCTTCACTGATGGCCACCAAGAGCCCGATAGGCCCAACGACCTGCATCTTCTCCAGCAGAAGGAAGGAGAAACCCTCCACAAATATTTGCAGAGATTTAGTAAAGTTCATAGAAATATTCCAAATATCCATTCGTCAGCCGTTATAGCAGCTTTCAGTCCAATGTGCGCAACAGCCGCATTCATTCCAAATTGAACGTGCGGTTGCACAAGACTGTGAAAGAACTATATACGCTGGTGGATAAATGTGCCTAGATGGAAGAAGGAAGGAAGTTTCCTAGAGAAGAAGATTGCATTAATGTTGATTCAGAAGATGGGGATGAATCAACCAGCCAGAAGAACCATAAGAAGTGCAATAAGAAGCCAAGGGATAAGGTAGTAATGACTGTGGAAGGATCAGGCACGCCTAGTACCGGCAAGAAGGTCAAGGTTGGGGCCCCCGACAAGGAAGTTGCCGCGTGCGCTGCCTGCTGGGAAGCCGCTAGCGCTGAAAAAGTTGGGAAAGGCGATGTGCCGTACTGCAAGATCCACCAGACCAAAGGACACGACCTTCAGGAGTGTTATCAGTTTGAGCAGCTCGTCAAGAAACAGAGGGCGGAGTATGATAAGCGTGGTAAGGAAAAAGGTCAGAATGCTGCTGGCGGTAAGGGTCGGGGTGGTGAAGCAAATCGCCTCGGTAAACCCTTTCGGAACCAAGGAAAGGCCGCTAGGGGCCAAGAGCAGGAAACCTGTGATGATGCCAGTGATGGAGGGGGTGAAGAGGAAACTAGCATGCAGGAATTTCAGAAGGCCACTGACGCCCTATGCATTGATGGGGGTGCATCTTTGCACACCTCTCGTCGCCAACTCAAGTGATGGGCACGAGAGGTCAATGCAGTGGAACCAGCTCAGAGGCCCGGAAACCGCTCAAATGGCCCCGTAGACCTATCATCTTTGACGAAGAGGATCACCCTGGTGGCACCACTGCGGTAGGGTGTTTGCCGTTGTTGGTCTCCCCAACAATTCGCAACCTCAAGGTCACAAAGATGCTAGTGGATGGCAGGGCCGGGTTGAGTCTGATTTCCCCAGCAGTTATCAGCAAGCTTCAGATAGGAAGATTTTCCCATGGATAATTTGGTGGATGGGCATAGGGTAGGAAGATGGGTCATGCGTTGGATTTGGACCAGGTCTACCCACCCCAAACCCGACCCATTGCCATCCCTACTCCCAGACGAGCATCGAAGATACCAAAAGACTTGCCACGCCAAGGACCAGGCTCACTCCCCAAGCATCAACACTGGCATGAGGCAACAAATGCCCCGAGCCAGAGCCCGGGGGCTGGCCCCAGGCTTCCTTCTCCATCATGACCAGCAGTGAACAAGGGAATAAGAAGGAGAATACAAAGGTGGATGGCTCTGCCCTCCTCCACCCCCTTCTATAGGGCGAGCGGGGAAGGGCAGCCGCTCCATCCACGGGTGATCACCGTCCTCCTCCGCCAATTCAAGACGGGCGGGCCCTTTCCAAAGGTACTCTCCCACAACACGCGTGATATGTCTCCAACGTATCTATAATTTTTGATTGCTCCATGCTATTTTATCTACTGTTCATTATTGGGCTTTATTATCCACTTTTATATTATTTTTGGGACTAACCTATTAACCGGAGGCCCAGCCCAGAATTGCTGTTTTTTTGCCTATTTCAGAGTTTCACAGAAAAGGAATATCAAACGGAGTCCAAACGGAATGAAACCTTCGGGAATGTGATTTTCGGAACGAACATGATTCAGGAGACTTGGACCCTACGTAAAGAAATAAAGGAGGAAGCCACGAGGTAGGGGGGCACGCCTACCCCCCGGCGCGCCCTCCACCCTCATGGGCCCCCTGTTGCTCCACCGACGTACTCCTTCCTCCTATATATACATACGTACCCCCAAACGATCAGAAACGGAGACAAAAACCTAATTCCACCGCCGCAACCTTCTGTATCCATGAGATCCCATCTTGGGGCCTATTCCGGAGCTCCGTCAGAGGGGGCATCCATCACGGATGGCTTCTACATCAACACCATAGCCTCTCCGATGAAGTGTGAGTAGTTTACCTCAGACTTTCGGGTCCATAGTTATTAGCTAGATGGCTTCTTCTCTCTTTTTGGATCTCAATACCAATGTTCTCCCCCTCTCTTGTGGAGATCTATTCAATGTAATCTTCTTTTTGCGGTGTGTTTGTTGAGACCAATGAATTGTGGGTTTATGATCAAGTCTATCTATGAACAATATTTGAATCTTCTCTGAATTCTTTTATGTATGATTGGTTATCTTTGCAAGTCTCTTCGAATTATCAGTTTGGTTTGGCCTACTAGATTGATCTTTCTTGCAATGGGAGAAGTGCTTAGCTTTGGGTTCAATCTTGTGGTGTCCTTTCCCAGTGACAGTAGTGGTAGCAAGGCACGTACTGTATTGTTCCTATCGAGGATAACAAGATGGTTTTTTTATCATATTCCATGAATTTATCCCTCTACATCATGTCATCTTGCTTAAGGCGTTACTTTGTTTTCATGAACTTAATACTCTAGATGCATGCTGGATAGCGGTTGATGAGTGGAGTAATTGTAGTAGATGCAGGCAGGAGTCGGTCTACTTGTCTCGGACGTGATTCCTATATACATGATCATACCTAGATATTCTCATAACTATGCTCAATTCTGTCAATTGCTCAACAGTAATTCGTTCACCCACCGTAAAACACTTATGCTCTTGAGAGAAGCCACTAGTGAAACCTATGGCCCCCGGGTCTATCTTCATCATATTAATATTCCAATACTTAGTTATTTCCTTTGCTTTTTACTTTGCTTTTATTTTACTTTGCATCTTTATCACAAAAACACCAAAAATATTATCTTATCATATCTATCAGATCTCACTCTCGCAAGTGACCGTGAAGGGATTGACAACCCCTTATTGCGTTGCTTGCGAGGAGTTATTTGTTTTGTGCAGGTACGAGGTACTCGCGCATAGCCTCCTACTGGATTGATACCTTGGCTCTCAAAAATTGAGGGAAATACTTACGCTACTTTGCTGCATCATCCTTCCCTCTTCAAGGAAATCCAACGCAGTGCTCAAGAGGTAGCAAGAAGATTTCTGGCGCCGTTGCCGGGGAGGCTCGCGCAAGTCAAGATTTGACTCCCGACAACGAGCCATTTCTGGCGCTGTTGCCGGGGAGTCTACACAAAAGTCAACATACCAAGTACCCATCACAACCCTTATCTCCCACATTACATTATTTGCCATTTGCCTCTCATTTTCCCCTCCCCCACTTCACCCTTGCCGTTTTATTCGCCCTCTATATCTCTATCCTCCCTCTCTTTCTCTATTTGCCTCTTTTTGCTCGCTTTTCCCTTGCCATGTCGGAACCAAAAAGAATTGGGGGTTCTCTCCCAAGTTCTAGTGCTTTAGACAATCTTGCTATCTTATCTAAACTCATAAATCGGAATGTTATGGACAAACTTGCCGGAGTTATCAATGAGAACTTTAGTAATTTTGATGAATATGATTCTGGATTTTTTCGTTATTTACTTGATGAATCTTTGAAAGATGCTTGGGATAGGCTGTTAAGGATCCGGGCTAGCTATGTACCCCAATATCAAATTGAGGTTTACTTAAAAGGCTTTTATGTTGGGCTGCCCGCTTCATTCAAACAAATTTTAGATTCTATTTTCGAGTAGGGTTTTCTTGAAGGGGACCCCATAGATACCTATGAGAGGATGAAAACTATATTTGGGCACCCCATTAAGGAGAAAGCTGAAATCACATCTCTTTTGCTTTCTTACCAAAATGAATCTATTAAAAAGATAAAAGCTAGCCTAGATGCCAATTTCCGCAACATTCTTAATCTTTCTTCTACCATTAATGTACATGTACTTTATCAAAATAGAAATATTAATTCCATAGATAACAAGTTTGCTCTCTTTTTCCCTAAAACCAAAGATGGCAATACCTAGATCTATCCTTGCTTTTTATGCCTAGCTAGGGGCGTTAAACGATAGCACTTGTTGGGAGGCAACCCAATTTTATTTGTATTCCTTGCTTTTTGCTCCTGTTTAGTAATAACTAATTTACCTAGCCTCTGTTTTGGTTGTGTTTTTTGTGTTTAATTAGTTTTTGTGCCAAGTAGAACCGTTGGGAAGACTTGGGGAAACTCTTGTTATCTTGCTGTAAAAAACAGAAACTTTAGCGCTCACGAGAACTGCTGCCATTTTTATTTGGAATGTGATATTTAGTTAATTCTTTTTGCAGATAATTAATGGATAAATTCCTCACGTCGAGCAATTTATTTTAGAATTTTTGGGGTTCCAGATCTTGCGCTAGCTACGGATTACTACAGACTGTTCTGTTTTTGACAGATTCTGTTTTTCGTGTGTTGTTTGCTTATGTTGATGAATATATGGCTAGTATAGTTTATAAACCATAGAGAAGTTGGAATACAGTAGGTTTAAGACCAATATAAATAAAGAATGAGTTCATTACAGTACATTGAAGTGGTCTTTTGTTTTCTTTCGCTAACGGAGCTCACAAGATTTTCTACTTTAAGTTTTGTGTTGTGAAGTTTTCAAGTTTTGGGTAAAGATTTGATGGATTATGGAACAAGGAGTGGCAAGAGCCTAAGCTTGGGGATGCCCATGGCACCCCCAAGATAACCTAAGGACACCTAAAAGCCAAAGCTTGGGGATGCCCCGGAAGGCATCCCCTCTTTCGTCTACTTCCATCGGTAACTTTACTTGGAGCTATATTTTTATTCATCACATGATATGTGTTTTGCTTGGAGCGTCTTCTATGGTTTGAGTCTTTGCTTTTTAGTTTACCACAATCATCCTTGCTGTACACACCTTTTGAGAGAGCCATACATGATTTGGAATTTGTTAGAACACTCTATGTGTTTCACTTATATCTTTTGAGTTATATAGTTTTGCTCTAGTACTTGACTTATATCTTTTAGAGCACGGTGGTGGATTTGTTTTGTAGAAACTATTGATATCTCATGCTTAACTTAGATTATTTTGAGAGTCTTAAATAGCATGGTAATTTGCTTAAATAATCCTAATATGCTAGGTATTCAAGATTAGTAAATTTTTTCTTATGAGTGTTTTGAATACTAAGAGAAGTTTGATGCTTGATGATTGTTTTGATATTTGGAGGTAATAATATCGAAGTCGTGCTAGTTGAGTAGTTGTGAATTTGAGAAATGCTTGTGTTGAAGTTTGCAAGTCCCATAGCATGTGATAAGTCTCCAACGTATCTATAATTTTTGATTGCTCCATGCTATATTATCTACTGTTTTGGACATTATTGGGCTTTATTATCCACTTTTATATTATTTTTGGGACTAACCTATTAACCGGAGGCCCAACCCAGAATTGCTCTTTTTTGCCTGTTTTAGGGTTTCGAAGAAAAGGAATATCAAACGGAGTCCGAACGGAATGAAACCTTCGGGAACGTGATTTTCTCAACGAACAAGACCCAGGAGACTTGGACCCTACGTCAAGACACAAAAGAGGAGACCACGAGGTAGGGGGGCGCTCCTACCCCCCAGGCGCGCCCTCCACCCTCGTGGGCCCCCTGTTGCTCCACCGACATACTCCTTCCTCCTATATATACCTACGTACTCCCAAACGATCAAAGACGGAGCCAAAAACCTAATTCCACCACCGCAACTTTCTGTATCCACGAGATCCCATCTTGGGGCCTGTTCCGGAGCTCCGCCGGAGGGGGCATCGACCACGGAGGGCTTCTACATCAACACCATAGCCCCTCCGATGAAGTGTGTGTAGTTTACCTCAGACCTACGGGTCCATAGTTATTAGCTAGATGGCTTCTTCTCTCTTTTTGGATCTCAATACAATGTTCTCCCCCTCTCTTGTGGAGAACTATTCGATGTAATCTTCTTTTTGCGGTGTGTTTGTTGAGACCGATGAATTGTGGGTTTATGATCAAGTCTATCTATGAACAATATTTGAATCTCTGAATTCTTTTATGTGTGATTGGTTATCTTTGCAAGTCTCTTCAAATTATCAGTTTGGTTTGGCCTACTAGATTGATCTTTCTTGCAATGGGAGAAGTGCTTAGCTTTGGGTTCAATCTTGCGGTGTCCTTTCCCAGTGACAGTAGGGGCGGCAAGGCACGTATTGTATTGTCGCCATAGAGGATAACAAGATGGGGTTTCCTTCATATTGCATGAGTTTATCCCTCTACATCATGTCATCTTGCTTAAGGCGTTACTCTGTTTTTAACTTAATACTCTAGATGCATGCTGGATAGCGGTTGATGAGTGGAGTAATAGTAGTAGATGCAGGCAGGAGTCGGTCTACTTGTCTCGGACGTGATGCCTATATACATGATCATACCTAGATATTCTCATAACTATGCTCAATTCTGTTAATTGCTCAACAGTAATTTGTTCACCCACCGTAGAATACTTATGCTCTCGAGAGAAGCCACTAGTGAAACCTATGCCCCCCAGGTCTATCTTTATCATATTAATCTCCTACTACTTAGTTATTTCCTTTGCTTTTTTACTTTGCCTTTATTTTACTTTGCATCTTTATCACAAAAATACCAAAAAAATTATCTTATCATATCTATCAAATCTCACTCTCGTAAGTGGCCGTGTAGGGATTGAAAACCCCTATTCGCGTTGGTTGCGAGGATTTATTTGTGTTTTGCAGGTACGAGGGACACGCGCGTAGCCTCCTACTGGATTGATACCTTGGTTCTCAAAAACTGATGGAAATACTTATGCTACTTTGCTTCATCATCCCTTCCTCTTCGGGGAAAACCAACGCAGTGCTCAAGAGATAGCAAGAAGGATTTCTGGCGCCGTTGCCGGGGAGGTCTACGCAGAAGTCAACATACCAAGTACCCATTGATACGTCTCCAACATATCTCTAATTTTTGATTGCTCCATGATATATTATTTACTGTTTTGGACAATATTGGGCTTTATTATCCACTTTTATATTATTTTTGGGACTAACCTATTAACCGGAGGCCCAACCCAGAATTGCTGTTTTTTGCCTGTTTTAGGGTTTCGAAGAAAAGGAATATCAAATGGAGTCCAAACGGAATGAAACCTTCGGGAACGTGATTTTCTCAACGAATAAGACCCAGGAGACTTGGACCCTACGTCAAGGGACAAGAGAGGAGGCCACGAGGTAGGGGTGCGCGCCTGCCTACCCCAGGCGCGCCCTCCACCCTCGTGGGCCCCCTGTTGCTCCACCGACGTACTCCTTCCTCCTATATATATCCACGTACCCCCAAACAATCAGATACGGAGCCAAAACCCTAATTCCACCGCCGTAACTTTCTGTATCCACGAGATCCCATCTTGGGGCTTGTTCCGGAGCTCCACCGGAGGGGGCATCGATCACAGAGGGCTTCTACATCAACACCATAGCCCTTCCGATGAAGTGTGAGTAATTTACCTCAGACCTACGGGTCCATAGTTGGTAGCTAGATGGCTTCTTCTCTCTTTTTGGATCTCAATACAATGTTCTCCCCCTGTCTTGTGGAGAACTATTTGATGTAATCTTCTTTTTGCGGTGTGTTTGTTGAGACTGATGAATTGTGGGTTTATGATCAAGTCTATCTATGAATAATATTTGAATCTTCTCTGAATTCTTTTATGTATGATTGGTTATCTTTGCAAGTCTCTTCGAATTATCAGTTTGGTTTGGCCTACTAGATTGATCTTTCTTGCAATGGGAGAAGTGCTTAGCTTTGGGTTCAATCTTGCGGTGTCCTTTCCCAGTGACAGTAGGGGCAGGAAGGCACGTATTGTATTGTTGCCATCGAGGATAACAAGATGGGGTTTTCTTCATATTGCATGAGTCTATCCCTCTACATCATGTCATCTTGCTTAAGGCGTTACTCTGTTTTTAACTTAATACTCTAGATGCATGCTGGATAGCGGTCGATGAGTGGAGTAATAGTAGTAGATGCAGGCAGGAGTCGGTCTACTTGTCCCGGACATGATGCCTATATGCATGATCATGCCTAGATATTCTCATAACTATGCTCAATTCTATCAATTGCTCAACAGTAATTTGTTCACCCACCGTAGAATACCTATGCTCTCGAGAGAAGCCACTAGTGAAACCTATGCCCCCGGGTCTATCTTTATCATATTAATCTCCTACTACCTAGTTATTTCCTTTGCTATTTACTTGGCCTTTATTTTACTTTGCATCTTTATCATAAAGATACCAAAAATATTATCTTTATCATATCTATCAGATCTCACTCTCGTAAGTGGCCGTGTAGGGATTGACAACCCCTATTTGCGTTGGTTGCGATCATTTATTTGTTTTGTGCAGGTACGAGGGACTCGCACATAGCCTCCTACTGGATTGATACCTTGGTTCTCAAAAACTGAGGGAAATACTTACACTACTTTGCTGCATCATCCCTTCCTCTTTGGGGAAAACCAACGCAGTGCTCAAAAAGAGGTAGCAAGAAGGATTTCTGGCGCCGTTGCCGGGGAGGTCTACGCAAAAGTCAACATACCAAGTACCTATCACATACCCTTATCTCCCGCATTACATTATTTGCCATTTGCCTCTCGTTTTCCTCTCCCCCACTTCACCCTTGCCATTTTATTCGCCCTCTCTCTCTATCCTCCCTCTCTTTCTCTATTTGCCTCTTTTTGCCCGCTTGCTTTTTGTTTGCTTCTGTGTTAGTTTGCTTGCTTGTCACGATGGCTCAAGATAATACTAAATTGTGTGACTTCACCAATACCAACAATAATGATTTTATTAGCACTCCGATTGCTCCTCTTACCGATGCCGAATCTTGTGAGATTAATACTGCTTTGCTGAATTTTGTCATGAAAGATCCGTTTTCCGGCCTTCCTAGTGAAGATGCCGCTACCCATCTAAATAGCTTCATTGATTTGTGTGACCTGCAAAAGAAGAAAGATGTGGATAATGATATTGTTAAATTGAAGCTATTTCCTTTTTTGCTTAGAGATCGTGCTAAAGCTTGGTTTTCATCTTTGCCAAAAAATAGTATTGATTCATGGAATAAGTGCAAAGATGCTTTATCTCTAAGTATTTTCCTCCCGCTAAGATCATCTCTCTTAGAAACGATATTATGAACTTTAAGAAACTTGATCATGAACATGTTGCACAAGCTTGGGAGAGAATGAAATTAATGATACGTAATTGCCCTACTCATGGTTTAAATTTGTGGATGATTGTTCAGAATTTTTACGCCGGATTGAATTTTGCTTCTAGAAATCTATTAGATTCGGCCGCGGGAGGCACTTTTATGGAAATCACTTTAGGAGAAGCTACTAAACTCCTAGATAATATTATGGTTAATTATTCTCAATGGCATACTGAAAGATCTACTAATGAAAAGGTGCATGCGATAGCATAAATTAATGTTTTGAGTGGAAAGATGGATGAACTTATGAAATTATTTGCTAATAAGAATGTTTCTTCTGATCCTAATGATATGCCCTTGTCTACTTTGATTGAGAATAATAATGAATCTATGGATGTGAATTTTGTTGGTAGGAACAATTTTGGTAACAACGCGTATAGAGGAAATTTCAATCCTAGGCCTTATCCTAGTAATCCCTCTAATAATTATGGTAATTCATACAACAATTCTTATGGAAATTATAATAAGATGCCCTCTGATTTTGAATCTAATATTAAAGAATTTATTACTTTGTAAAGGAATTTTAATGCTATGATTGAAGAAAAATTGCTTAAGATTGATGATTTGGCTTGGAATGTTAATAGAATTGCTCTTGATGTTGATTCTTTGAAACTTAGATCTATTCCACCTAAGCATGATATCAATGAGTATCTCAAAGCCATGAGAATTTCCATTGATGAGTGCAAATAAAGAACCGCTAGGATGCGTGCTAAGAAAGATGCCTTTATAAGAGCGTGTTCTTCTAGTTCCTATGAAAATAAAGATGAAGATCTAAAAGATATTGATGTGTCCCCTATTAAATCTTTGTTTTGCAATATGAATCTTGATGATGATGGGACTGAATATGATCCACCTTGATGACCCACAAGTATAGGGTATTTATCGTAGTCCTTTCGATAAGTAAGAGTGTCGAACCCAACGAGGAGCAGAAGGAAATGATAAGCGGTTTCCAGTAAGGTATTCTCTGCAAGTACTGAAATAAGTGGTAACAGATAGTTTTGTGATAGAATAATTTGTAACGAGCAACACCTAACAAAAGTAAATAAAGTGCAGCAAGGTGGCCCAATCCTTTTGTAGCAAAGGACAAGCCTGGACAAACTCTTATATGATGTAAAGCGCTCCCGAGGACACATGGGAATATCGTCAAGCTAGTTTTCATCACGTTCATATGATTCATGTTCGGTACTTTGATAATTTGGTATGTGGATGGACCGGTGCTTCGGTGCAGCCCTTACTTGGATAAGCAACCCACTTATGATTAACCTCTATTGCAAGCATCCGCAAGTACAACAAAAGTATTAAGGTAAACCTAACCATAGCATGAAACATATGGATCCAAATCAGCCCCTTACGAAGCAACGCATAAACTAGGGTTTAAGCTTCTGTCACTCTAGCAACCCATCATCTACTTATTACTCCCCAATGCCTTCCTCTAGACCCAAATAATGGTGAAGTGTCTTGTAGTCGACGTTCACATAACACCACTAGAGGAGAGACAACATACATCTCATCAAAATATCGAATGAATACCAAATTCACATGACTACTAATAGCAAGACTTCTCCCATGTCCTCAGGAACAAAAGTAACTACTCACAAAGCATAAACATGTTCATAATTAGAGGGGTATTAATATGCATATAGGATCTGAACATATGATCTTCCACCAATTAAACCAACTAGCATCAACTACAAGGAGTAATTAACACTACTAGCAACCTACTAGCACCAATCCCGGACTTGGAGAGAAGAATTGGATACAAGAGATGAACTAGAGTTTTGAGATGAGATGGTTCTAATGAAGAGATGTTGATGGATATTGCCCTCTCCCGATGAGAGGAGCGTTAGTGATGACGATCGCGATGATTTCCCCCTCCGGAAGGGAAGCTTCCCCGGTAGAACAGCTCCGCCAGAGCCCTAGATTGGTTCCGCCAAGGTTACGCCTCGTGGCGGCGGAGTTTCGTCCGAGAAGATGGCTTATGATTTTTTTCCATCGAAAGACTCCATATAGCAGAAGATGGCCACCGGAGGGCCACCAGGGGGCCCACGAGGTAGGGGGAGGCTCGCCCTGGGGGGTAGGGCGCGCCCCCACACTTGTGGGCAGGGTGTGGCCCTCTGGTGAAGTTCTTCCTCTTAGTATTTTTTATATATTTGGAAAACATCTTCCCTGAAGTTTCAGGACTTTTGGAGCTGTGCAGAATAGGTCTCTAATATTTGCTCCTTTTCCAGCCTAGAATCCCAGCTGCCGGCATTCTCCCTCTTTATGTAAACCTTGTAAAATAAGAGAGAATAGGCATAAGTATTGTGACATAATGTTTAATAACTGAAGGAAATATGCCCTAGAGGCAATAATAAAGTTATTATTTATTTCCTTATATCATGATAAATGTTTATTATTCATGCTAGAATTGTACTAACCGGAAACATAATACATGTGTGAATACATAGACAAACAGGTTGTCACTAGTATGCCTCTACTTGACTAGCTCGTTGATCAAAGATGGTTATGTTTCCTAACCATGGACATGAGTTGTCATTTGATTAATGGGGTCACATCATTAGGAGAATGATGTGATTGACATGACCCATTCCGTTAGCTTAGCACCCGATCGTTTAGTATGTTGCTATTGCTTTCTTCATGACTTATACATGTTCCTATGACTATGAGATTATGCAACCCTCGTTTAGCGGAGGAACACTTTGTGTGCTACCAAACGTCACAACGTAACTGGGTGATTATAAAGGTGCTCTACAGGTGTCTCCAAAGGTACTTGTTAGGTTGGCGTGTTTCAAGATTAGGATTTGTCACTCCGATTGTCGGAGAGGTATCTCTGGGCTCTCTCGGTAATGCACATCACTTAAGCCTTGCAAGCATTGCAACTAATGAGTTAGTTGTGGGGTGATGTATTAAGGAACAAGTAAAGAGACTTGCTGGTAACGAGATTGAACTAGGTATTGAGATACCGACGATCGAATCTCGGGCAAGTAACATACCGATGACAAAGGGAACAACGTATGTTGTTATGCGGTTTGACCGATAAAAGATCTTCGTAGAATATGTGGGAGCCAATATGAGCATCCAGGTTCCGCTATTGGTTATGGACCGGAGACGTGTCTCGGTCATGTCTACATAGTTCTCGAACCCATAGGGTCCGCACGCTTAATGTTTCGATGACAGTTATATTATGAGTTTATATGTTTTGATGTACCGAAGGTTATTCGGAGTCCCGGATGTGATCACGGACATGACGAGGAGTCTCGAAATGGTCGAGACATGAATATTGATATATTGGAAGCCTATGTTTGGATATCGGAAGTGTTCCGGGTGAAACCGGGATTTTACCGGAGTACCTGGAGGTTACCGGAACCCCCCCGGGGCTTAATGGGCCTACACGGGCCTTAGTGGAAATAGAGGGAAGCAAGGGGAGTGTGGGGCGCGCCCCCAAGGCCCAAACCTTATTGGTTTAGGGCAAGGGGGGCCGGCCCCCTCTTTCCTTTTCCCCCTCTCTCTTTCCTTCTCCCAAGTCCTAATCCAACTAGGAAGGGGGGGGGGGATCCTACTCCCGGTGGGAGTAGGACTCCTCCTGGCGCGCCTCCTCCCTGGCCGGCCGCACCCCCCCTTTTGCTCCTTAATATATGGGGGCAGGGGGGCACCCCATAGACACAACAATTGATCGTTTGATCTTTTAGCCGTGTGCAGTGCCCCCATCCACCATAGTCCACCTCGATATTATTGTAGCGGTGCTTAGGCGAAGCCCTGCGTCTGTAGAACATCAACATCGTCACCAAGCCGTCGTGCTGACGAAACTCCCCATCAAACACTCGGCTGGATCGGAGTTCGAGGGACGTCATCGGGCTGAACGTGTGCTGAACTCGGAGGTGCCGTACGTTCGGTACTTAATCGGTCGGATCGTGAAGATGTACGACTACATAAAGCGCGTTGCGCTAACGCTTCCGCTTTCGGTCCACGAGGGTACGTGGACAACACTCTTCCCTCTCGTTGCTATGCATCACCTGCATGTGCGTAGGATTTTTTTGAAATTACTACGTTCCCCAATAGTGGCATCAGAGCCAGGTTACATGCGTAGATGTCATATGCATGAGTAGAACACAAGTGAGTTGTGGGCGATATAAGTCATACTGCTTACCAGCATGTCATACTTTGGTTCGGCGGTATTGTTGGATGAAGCGGCCCGGACCGACATTACGCGTACGCTTATGCGAGACTGGTTCTACCGGCGTGCTTTACACACAGTGGCTGGCGGGTGTCAGTTTCTCCAACTTTAGTTGAACCGAGTGTGGCTACGCCCGGTCCTTGCGAAGGTTAAAACAACACCAACTTGACAAACTATCGTTGTGGTTTCGATGCGTAGGTAAGAACGGTTCTTGCTAAGCCCATAGGAGCCACGTAAAACTTGCAACAACATAGTAGAGGACGTCTAACTTGTTTTTGCAGGGCATGTCGTGATGTGATATGGTCAAGACATGATGCTAAATTTTATTGTATGAGATGATCATGTTTTGTAACCGAGTTATCGGCAACTGGCAGGAGCCATATGGTTGTCGCTTTATTGTATGCAATGCAATCGCCCTGCAATGCTTTACTTTATCACTAAGCGGTAGCGATAGTCGTAGAAGCATAAGATTGGTGAGACGACAACGATGCTACGATGGAGATCAAGGTGTCGCGCCGGTGACGATGGTGATCATGACGGTGCTTCGGAGATGGAGATCACACGCACAAGATGATGATGGCCATATCATATCACTTATATTGATTGCATGTGATGTTTACCTTTTATGCATCTTATCTTGCTTT
The DNA here is from genome assembly GCF_002162155.2 of Triticum dicoccoides. Lineage (NCBI taxonomy): Eukaryota > Viridiplantae > Streptophyta > Magnoliopsida > Poales > Poaceae > Triticum > Triticum dicoccoides. The sequence goes on along the minus strand of NC_041390.1, from coordinate 566,271,322 downwards.
GATTGACGGCAGCAATATAAGATGATCTCTCACTAAATTTCAAGATAAAAAGTGTTCTCCCTGAGTGTGCACCGTTGCCAAAGTTCGTTGTGCCCAGACACCACGGGATGATCGGGTGTGATAAGCTCTACGTCCATCTACAACGGGTGCAAGCCAGTTTTGCACACGCAGAATACTCATGTTAAACTTGACGAGCCTAGCATATGCAGATATGGCCTCGGAACACTGAGACCGAAAGGTCGAGCATGAATCATATAGTAGATATGAACAACATAGTGATGTTCACCATTGAAAACTACTCCATTTCACATGATGATCGGTTATGGTTTAGTTGATTTGGATCACGTGATCACTTAGAAGATTAGAGGGATGTCTTTCTAAGTGGGAGTTCTTAAGTAATATGATTAATTGAACTTAAATTTATCATGAACTTAGTACCTGCTAGTATCTTGCTTGTCTATATTTGATTGTAGATAGATGGCCCGTGCTGTTGTTCCGTTGAATTTTAATGCGTTCCTTGAGAAAGCAAAGTTGAAAGATGATGGTAGCAATTACACAGACTGGGTCCGTAACTTGAGGATTATCCTCATTGCTGCTCAGAAGAATTACGTCTTGGAAGCACCGCTGAGTGCCAGGCCTGCTGTTGATGCAACTGACGATGTTAAGAACGTCTGGCAGAGCAAAGCTGATGACTACCCGATAGTTCAGTGTGCCATGCTTTACGGCTTAGAACCGGGACTTCAACGTCGTTTTGAATGTCATGGAGCATATGAGATGTTCTAGGAGTTGAAGTTAATATTTCAAGCAAATGCCCGGATTGAGAGATATGAAGTCTCCAATAAGTTCTACAGCTACAAGATGGAGGAGAACAGTTCTGTCAGTGAGCATATACTCAAAATGTCTGGGTATAATAATCACTTGATTCAATTGGGAGTTAATATTCCGGTTAATAGTGTCATTGACAGAGTTCTACAATCACTGCCACCAAGCTACAAGAGCTTCGTGATGAACTATAATATGCAAGGGATGAATAAGACAATTCCCGAGCTCTTCGCAATGCTAAATGCAGCGGAGGTAGAAATCAAGAAGGAGCATCAAGTGTTGATGGTCAATAAGACCACCAGTTTCAAGAAAAAGGGTAAAGGGAAGAAGAAGGGGAACTTCAAGAAGAACAGTAAGCAAGTTGCTGCTTAGGACAAGAAACCCAAGTCTGGACCTAAGCCTGAAACTGAGTGCTTCTACTGCAAGCAGACTGGTCACTGGAAGCGGAACTGCTCCAAGTATTTGGTGGATAAGAAGGATGGCAAGGTGAACAAAGGTATATGTGATATACATGTTATTGATGTGTACGTTAATAGAGCTCGCAGTAGCACCTGGGTATTTGATACTGGTTCTGTTGCTAATATTTGCAACTCAAAACAGGGACTGCAGATTAAGCGAACACTGGCAAAGGACGAGGTGACGATGCGCGTGGGAAATGGTTCCAAAGTCGATGTGATCGCAGTCGGCACGCTACCTCTACATCTACCTTCGGGATTAGTATTAGACATAAATAATTGTTATTTGGTGCCAGGGTTGAGCATGAACATTATATCTGGATCTTGTTTGATGCGAGACGGTTATTCATTTAAATCAAAGAATAATGGTTGTTCTATTTATATGAGTAATATCTTTTATGGTCATGCACCCTTGAAGAGTGGTCTATTTTTGATGAATCTCGATAGTAGTGATACACATATTCATAATGTTGAAACCAAAAGATGCAGAGTTGATAATGATAGTGCAACTTATTTGTGGCACTGCCGTTTAGGTCATATCTGTGTAAAGCGCATGAAGAAACTCCATACTGATGGACTTTTGGAACCACTTGATTATGAATCACTTGGTACTTGCGAACCGTGCCTCATGGTAAAGATGGCTAAAACACCGTTCTCCGGAACTATGGAGAGAGCAACAGATTTGTTGGAAATCATACATACAGATGTATGTGGTCCGATGAATGTTGAGGCTCGTGGCGGATATCGTTATTTTCTCACCTTCATAGATGATTTAAGCAGATATATATGGGTATATCTACTTAATGAAGCATAAGTCTGAAACATTTGAAAAGTTCAAAGAATTTCAGAGTGAAGTTGAAAATCATCGTAAAAAGAAAATAAAGTTTCTACGATCTGATCGTGGAGGAGAATATTTGAGTTACGAGTTTGGTCTACATTTGAAACAATGCGGAATAGTTTCGCAACTCAAGCCACCCAGAACACCACAGCGTAATGGTGTGTCCGAACGTCGTAATCGTACTTTACTAGATATGGTGCAATCTATGATGTCTCTTATAGATTTACCGCTATCATTTTGGGGTTATGCTTTAGAGATATCCGCATTCACATTAAATAGGGCACCATCGAAATCCGTTGAGACGACGCCTTATGAACTGTGGTTTAGCAAGAAACCAAAATTGTCGTTTCTGAAAGTTTGGGGCTGCGATGCTTATGTGAAAAAGCTTCAACCTGATAAGCTCGAACCCAAATCGGAGAAATGTGTCTTCATAGGATACCCAAAGGAGACTGTTGGGTACACCTTCTATCACAGATCCGAAGGCAAGACATTCGTTGCTAAGAATGGATCCTTTCTAGAGAAGGAGTTTCTCTCGAAAGAAGTGAGTGGGAGGAAAGTGGAACTTGATGAGGTAACTATACCTGCTCCTCTATTGGAAAGTAGTTCATCACAGAAACTGGTTTTTGTGACGCCTACACCAATTAGTGAGGAAGTTAATGATGATGATCATGGAACTTCAGATCAAGTTACTACTGAACCTCGTAGATCAACTAGAGTAAGATCCACACTAGAGTGGTACGATAATCCTATTCTGGAAGTCATGCTACTAGATCATGATTAACCTACGGACTATGAAGAAGCGATGGGGAGCCCAGATTCCGAAAAATGGCTTGAGGCCATGAAATCTGAGGTGGGATCCATGTATGAGAACAAAGTATGGACTTTGGTTGACTTGCCCAATCATCGGCAAGCAATTGAGAATAAATGGATCTTCAAGAAGAAGACTGACACTGACGGTAATGTTACTGTCTACAAAGCTCGACTTGTTGCGAAAGGTTTTCGACAAGTTCAAGGGATTGACGACGATGAGACTTTCTCACCCGTAGCGATGCTTAAGTCTGTCCGAATCATGTTAGCAATTGCTGCATTTTATGATTATGAAATTTGGCAAATGGATGTCAAAACTGCACTCCTGAATGGATTTCTGGAAGAAGAGTTGTATATGATGCAACCGGAAGGTTTTGTCGATCCAAAGGGAGCTAACAAAGTGTGCAAGATCCAGTGATCCATTTATGGACTGGTGCAAGCCTCTCGGAGTTGGAATAAACGCTTCGATAGTGTGATCAAAGCATTTGGTTTTATACAGACTTTTGGAGAAGTCTGTATTTACAAGAAAGTGAGTGGGAGCTCTGTAGCATTTATGATATTATATGTGGATGACATATTGCTGATTGGAAATGATATAGAATTTCTAGATAGCATAAAGGGATACTTGAATAAGAGTTTTTCAATGAAAGACCTCGGTGAAGCTGCTTACATTTTGGGCATCAAGATCTATAGAGATAGATCAAGACGCTTAATTGGACTTTCACAAAGCACATACCTTGACAAAGATTTGAAGAAGTTCAAAATGGATCAAGCAAAGAAAGGGTTCTTGCCTGTGTTACAAGGTGTGAAGTTGAGTAAGACTCAATGCCTGACCACTTCAGAAGATAGAGAGAAAATGAAAGATGTTCCCTATGCTTCAGCCATAGGCTCTATCATGTATGCAATGCTATGTACCAGACCTGATGTGTGCCTTGCTATAAGTCTAGCAGGGAGGTATCAAAGTAATCCAGGAGTGGATCACTGGACAATGGTCAAGAACATCCTGAAATACCTGAAAAGGACTAAGGATATGTTTCTCGTTTATGGAGGTGACAAAGAGCTCATCGTAAATGGTTACGTTGATGCAAGCTTTGACACTGATCCAGACGATTCTAAATCACAAACCGGATACGTGTTTACATTGAACGGTGGAGCTGTCAGTTGGTGCAGTTCTAAACAAAGTGTTGTGGCGGGATCTACACGTGAAGTGGAATACATAGCTGCTTCTGAAGCAGCAAATGAAGGAGTCTGGATGAAGGAGTTCATATCCGATCTAGGTGTCATACCTAGTGCATCAGGTCCAATGAAAATCTTTTGTGATAATACTAGTGCAATTGCCTTAGCGAAGGAATCCAGATTACACAAGAGAACCAAGCACATCAAGAGACGCTTCAATTCCATCCGGGATCTAGTCCAGGTGGGAGACAAAGAAATTTGCAAGATACATACGGTTCTAAATGTTGCAGATCCGTTGACTAAGCCTCTTCCACGAGCAAAACATGATTAGCACCAAGGCTCCATGGGTGTTAGAATCAGTACTGTGTAATCTAGATTATTGACTCTAGTGCAAGTGGGAGACTGAAGGAAATATGACCTAGAGGCAATAATAAAGTTATTATTTTTTCCTTATATCATGATAAATGTTTATTATTCATGCTAGAATTTTATTAACCGGAAACATAATACATGTGTGAATACATAGACAAACAGGTTGTCACTAGTATGCCTCTACTTGACTAGCTCGTTGATCAAAGATGGTTATGTTTCCTAACCATGGACATGAGTTGTCATTTGATTAATGGGGTGACATCATTAGGAGAATGATGTGATTGACATGACCCATTCCGTTAGCTTAGCACTCGATCGTTTAGTATGTTGCTATTGCTTTCTTCATGACTTATACATGTTCCTATGACTATGAGATTATGCAACTCCCGTTTACCGGAGGAACACTTTGTGTGCACCAAACGTCACAACGTAACTGGGTGATTATAAAGGTGCTCTACATGTGTCTCCAAAGGTACTTGTTGGGTTGGCGTATTTCGAGATTAGGATTTGTCACTCCGATTGTCAGAGAGGTATCTGTGGGCCCTCTCGGTAATGCACATCACTTAAGACTTGCAAGCATTGCAGCTAATGAGTTAGTTGTGGGATGATGTATTACGGAACGAGTAAAGAGACTTCCCGGTAACAATATTGTACTAGGTATTGAGATACCGACGATCGAATCTCGGGCAAGTAACATACCAATGACAAAGGGAACAACGTATGTTGTTATGCGGTTTGACCGATAAAAGATCTTCGTAGAATATGTTGGAGCCAATATGAGCATCCAGGTTCTGCCATTGGTTATTGACCGGAGACGTGTCTCGGTCATGTCTACGTAGTTCTCGAACCCGTAGGGTCCGCACGCTTAACGTTTCGATGACAGCTATATTATGAGTTTATATGTTTTGATGTACCGAAGGTTGTTCGGAGTCTCGGATGTGATCACGGACATGACGAGGAGTCTCAAAATGGTCGAGACATGAAGATTGATATATTGGAAGCCTATGTTTGGATATCGGAAGTGTTCCGGGTGAAATCGGGATTTTACCGGAGTACCGGGAGGTTACCGGAACCCCCCGGAGGCTTAATGGGCCTACATGGGCCTTTGTGGAAATAGAGGGCAGCAAGGGGAGTGTGGGGTGCGCCCCCTAAGGCCCAAACTGTATTGGTTTAGGGCAAGGGGGGCCGCCCCCCCTCTTTCCTTTCCCTCCTCTCTCTTTCCTTTCCCAAGTCCTAATCCAACTAGGAAAGAGGGGGGGGGGGGATCCTACTCCTGGTGGGAGTAGGACTCCTCCTAGCGCGCCTCCTCCCTGGTCGGCCGCACCCCCCTTTTGCTCCTTTATATACGGGGGCAGGGGGCACCCCATAGACACAACAATTGATCGTTTGATCTTTTAGCCGTGTGCGGTGCCCCCTCCACCATAGTCCACCTCGATATTACTGTAGCGGTGCTTAGGCGAAGCCCTGCATCGGTAGAACATCAACATCGTCACCACGCCATTGTGCTGACGAAACTCTCCTTCAATCACTCGGCTGGATCGGAGTTTGAGGGACGTCATCAGCTGAACGTGTGCTGAACTCGGAGGTGCCGTACGTTCGGTACTTGATCGGTCGGATCGTGAAGACGTACGACTACATCAACCGTGTTGTGCTAACGCTTCCGCTTTCGGTCTACGAGGGTACGTGGACAACACTCTCCCCTCTCGTTGCTATGCATCACCATGATCTTGGATGTGCGTAGGAATTTTTTTGAAATTACTACGTTCCCCAACAATAACAGCCCATAATGCAATAAATATTGATATAAAAGCATGATGCAAAATGGACGTATCAACTCCCCCAAGCTTAGACCTCGCTTAGCCTCAAGCGAAAAGCCGAAATCAAAAAATATGTCCACATGTTTAGAGATAGAGGTGTCGATAAAAATAAAATATGGACATGAGGGAATCATGATCATTCTTAGAATAGCAACTTATATAATTCTTGTCATATAATCTCGTATGCTAGAGTAATAATTCAATCACAATATCAAGTATGAATCGTAAACTTCATTGAAAACTAACAAACTATAATCTCAGTCATTGAAGCAATTGCAATTTATCATAACATAGGAAAGAGTCAATGTATAAGAGCTGTTCAGCAAGTCCACAAACTCAACTATCATATAATCTTTCACAATTGCTGACACTCACGCAATACTTATGGGTATGGAGTTTTAATCGGACACAGAGAAAGATAGGGGCTTATAGTTTTGCCTCCCAACGTTTTACCTTAAGGGTAATGTCAACAGTAATAGTTCATGAAAACTCACATCCAATTAGCCATATATACCAGGATCTTTCCAACATATTGTGCTTGCCAAAGGATAAAATGTAAAAAGGAAGGGTGAAGATCACCATGACTCTTATGCAATGTAGGAGATAAAAGTAAAAATAGGCCCTTCGCAGAGGGAAGCAGAGGTTGTCATGCGCTTTTATGGTTGGATGCACAAAATCTTAATGCGAAAGAACGTCACTTTATATTGCCACTTGTGATATGGACCTTTATTATGAAGTCTATCGCTTTTATTACTTCCATATCACACGATCGTATAAAGCTTATTTCCTCCACATCAATCAATCATACATATTTAGAGAGCAATTTTTATTGCTTGCACCGATGACAACTTACTTGATGGATCTTACTCAATCCATAGGTAGATATGGTGGACTCTTATGGCAAGACTGGTTTAAGGGTATTTGGAAGCATAAGTAGTATCTCTACTTGGTGCAATGAATTTTGGCTAGCATGAGGGGGAAAAGCAAGATCATCATGTTGGAAGATCCAAGACAATATAATTCATCTCAGATGTAAGAAAACATAACCCATTATGTTGTCTACCTTGTCCAATGTCAACTCTTTAGCATGCCATATTTTAATGAGTGCTTACAATCATAAAAGATGTCCAAGATAGTATATCTATATGTGAAGACCTCTCTTTCTTTATTACTTCCTATTAATTGCAACGATGACCAAAACTGTGTTTGTCAACCCTCAACAACTTTTATTCATCATACTCTTTCTATGTGAGCTCATTACTCTCCATAAGATTCACATGATCTCTTTGTTTCTTTTATTTCTTTCTCTTTTCTTCTATTCCCTTAGGATCATGACAAAATAATCAAGCCCTTGACTCAACACTAATATTTATTATATAGCTCACAGACTCGATTACATAGAAGGATAATAAAGCAAAACTCACAACTAGATCATACTAAGAACTTTTATTCTACTAGATCAAGATATTACCAAAAGGATCGAACTAAGAAAAACGGTAAAGATAAAAGTGATGGTGATACGATACCGGGGCACTCCCCCAAGCTTGGCAGTTGCCAAGTGGAGTGCCCATACCAGATACTCAATTCTTCTTTGTTGGTGGAGACGGTGAGGATTTTGTTGATGGCGTAGGCTTCTTCCTTAATTTGCGCTTGAGGACAGAATTTTGGTCCCTTAGGTCCTCGATCTCCTGCTCCAAGCTCAGTATCTTTTTGCATAGTTCCTGCTTGTTCTCCTGCAAGAGGCGAAAAGGGATAAACTCGATCTTGGGTTTCTTTACCCTATCCGGGAGGCTTGAATTTTTGAACTCCACATGCATGTCCCCAGGTTGAGGTAGTGGGACTTCATCTTCATCTGAGCTCATCTCCCCCTTTCACTTAGGTTCATAGTCCTCTTCTTCTTCCGTAGTCCAACCGCAATGATCCACATCCCCATAGACCTTAGGATCTGTAAGGTAATCAGCTACGTAGCTTTCTCCTTCCGAATCCTGGGACAACTTGTTGCTCTATCTGCAGCAGGACAACTCAAAACAAAGACAAGAGATTTTTGCGTGATATGGGAGTCAAAACCCCCGGGAGATTATATAATGAATTTTTACCGACCAAAATACGTGTCGTGTATGAAAACAGAGTCCGGAGAGCACACGAGGTGCACACGAGGTAGGGGGGCACACCCAGTAGGGTAGGACACGCCCTCCACCCTCCTGGAGCCCTCGTGTCCTTCCCAGACTGCTGCTTATTTTTCTATTTTTCTAAATATTCCAAAACGGAGAAATATTGCCTTACAAACTGTTTTGGAGTCGGTTTACTTACCGTACCACATACCTATTCCTTTTAGGAGTCTGAAACGTTCCGGAAAGTGTCCCTTATGTATTCCTCCGGGGTTATGGTTTCAATAACATTGGTTTCAACATTTATGGGATTACCTGAGATATAGTGTTTGATTCTTTGACCGTTTACCACCTTCGGATTTGTGCCTTCGAAGTTGTTGATTTTTATGGCACCGGAACGGTAGAACTCCTCGATAACGTAAGGACCTTCCCATTTAGAGAGAAGTTTTCCTGCAAAAAATCTTAAGCGAGAGTTGTATAGCAATACATAATCACCTACATTAAACTCACGCTTTTGTATCCTTTTGTCATGCCATCTTTTAACTTTTTCTTTAAACATCTTGGCATTTTCGTAGCCTTAGGTTCTCCATTCATCAAGTGAGCTAATATCAAATAACCTCTTCTCACTAGCAATTTTAAAATCATAATTAAGTTCTTTAATATCCCAATAAGCCTTGTGTTCTAGTTCGAGAGGTAAGTGACATGCTTTTCCATAGACCATTTTATACGGAGACATACCCATATGATTTTTATATGCAATTCTATAGGCCCATAATGCATCATCAAGTTTCTTGGACCAATTCTTTCTAGACCTATTAACAGTCTTTTGCAAAATTAATTTGAGTTCTCTATTACTCTATTCTACTTGACCACTAGACTGAGGATGATAAGGAGATGCAATTCTATGATTAACATCATATTTAGCAAGCATTTTACGGAAAGCACCATGAATAAAGTGTGAACCACCATCAGTCACTAAATATCTAGGGACTCCAAACCTCAGGAAAATAACTTCTTTAAGCATTTTAATAGAAGTGTTATGATCAACACTACTAGTTGGAATAGCTTCTACGCACTTAGTAACATAATCAACAGCAACTAGAATATGTGTGTATCCATTGGAGGCAGGAAAAGGTCCCATATAATCGAAGCCCCAAACATCAAACGGTTCAATAACAAGTGAATAATTCATAGGCATTTCTTGACGTCTACTAATATTACCAATTCTTTGATAATCATCCCAAGATAAGACAAACTTACGGGCATCCTTGAAGAGAGTAGTCCAATAAAAACCAGATTGCAGTACCTTATGTGCAATTCTATCTCCAGCATGGTGTCCTCCATAAGCTTCAGAGTGACACTTGTGTAGGATCTATTCCTGTTCATGCTCAGGTACACAACATCTAATAACACCATCCACTCCTTTATAAAGATGTGGGTCATCCCAAAAGTAATGCCTCAAATCATAGAAGAACTTTTTCTTTTGCTGATATGTGAAACTAGGTGGTATAAACTTAGCAACAATGTAATTAGCATAATCAGCATACCATGGAGCAGTATGAGAAGCATTTATGACATTTAGTTGCTCATTAGGAAAGCTATCATCAATAGGTAGTGGGTCATCAATCATATTTACTAACCTAGACAAGTTGTCTGCAATGGGGTTCTCAGCTCCTTTTCTATCAACGATATGTAAATCAAATTCTTGTAGCAAGAGAACCCATCTAATAAGTCTAGGTTTAGCATCTTTCTTTTCCATAAGATATTTAATAGCAGCATGATCAGTGTGAATAGTTACTTTAGAATCAACAATATAAGGTCTGAACTTATCACAAGCAAATACAACTGCTAAGAATTCTTTTTCAGTGGTAGCATAACTTCTTTGAGCATTGTCTAGAGTTTTACTAGCATATTGAATAACATTTAGTTTCTTATCAACTATTTGTCCTAGAACAGCACCTACAACATAATCAGTAGCATCACACATAATTTCAAAGGGTAAATTCCAATCAGGTGGCTGAACAATAGGTGCAGAAATCAATGCTTTCTTAAGTATTTCAAATGCTTCTACACAATCATCACCAAAAACAAATGGTATATCCATTTGTAATAAATTAGTCAGAGGACAAGAAATTTTTGAGAAGTCCTTAATGAACCTCCTATAAAAACCGGCATGACCAAGGAAACTTCTTATACCTTTGATGTCCTTGGGACATGGCATCTTTTCAATAGCATCAACCTTGGCTTTATCAACTTCAATACCTCTTTCAGAAACTTTATGCCCCAAGACAATACCTTCATTAACCATAAAGTGGCACTTTTCCCAATTCAAGACAAGATTAGTTTCTTCACATGTAACGCCCCGTATGTAACTTGCCATATTTGTATTCCAAATCTTGCCATTTTCGGCACTAAGTTATGATATTTCCTCGTTGTTGGGTTTTGTCTCCGTGTTGCTTTTGTCTTTGTCATGCATCTCATATCATGTCATCATGTGCATCGCATTTGCATACGTGTTCGTCTCATGCATCCGAGCATTTTCCCCGTTGTCCGTTCTGCATTCCGGCGCTCCTATGTCCTCTGGTGTCCCCTCTTGCCTCTTTTCGTCTGTGGGTGTTAAACATTCCCGGATTGGACCGAGACTTGCCAAGCGGCCTTGGTTTACTACCGGTAGATTGCCTGTCAAGTTTCGTGCCATTTGGACTTCGTTTGATGCTCCAACGGTTAACCAAGGAACCGAAAAGGCCTCGTGTGTGCTGCAGCCTAACACCTCTCCAAAGTGGCCCAAAACCCCCTCCATCATCTCGGTCGTTCGATCACGATCGCGTGGCCGAAAACCGTGCTCAATTTGGAGTCTCCTAGCTCCCTCTACCTATAAATATATGCCCCTCCTCCGAAAATCTCGCAGTCGAAACCCTAAAAATCGTCCCCTCCGCCATCGGACGTGTCCGCACCCGCCGGACACGCCCGTGCCGCTCTGCCCAACCACCCAGGAGCCACCACGTGGCCTCCCGCCTCCGTCCACCGCGCCGGCCAGCTCGGGCCTGAGGCTGGCCCCCGCGGCCCGGTCGCCGCGCGCCGCCGCCCATCTCCTCCCGCCGCCTGCCTGCGCCCGAAGGTCGCCGCCTCCGCCGCCCATTTCATCGCTGGCCGCCTCCGACCGCGCTGCCCTCGTCACCGGCGAGCCCCGGCAAGCGCGTTGCCCCGCCGCCTTGACGTCCGCGTCGGCCCCGCGCCTCCTCCGGCCTCCTCCTTGTTTCGGCCACCGCCCCGCAGCTCCGGCCACCGTCCTGCCTTCGTCGCCGGCGAGGTCCTGATGAACCTCGGGAGGCGTGTCCGATCTAGATTGGCTACAAGAAACCCTAGGTTGACTTCGGATTTTCCCTAAGTCCCCAGTTTGCATTATTTTTAGGCAACTTCATCATGTCATAACTTTGCACCCGTGGCTCCGTTTTGGGCGTGTAGCACATCAAATTGTTCGTCTGGATGTGCACTTCATTTCATTCCATTGCACAATGTTCATTTGAGTTCATCTTGATGCCCTAAATGTTGTTGCAAGAGTGCTATGTAATGTTAGGTTCTGATTCTTAACAGATATTGGACATTTGTCATTTTTACCATATTTAATGTGTGCCTCCTATGATCTTGAGCCCTACATGTGTTTATGGCTATGCCATGCCATCTTTACAGGGGTGTATGCCATGTATTTTTTTGATCTTTGTGGTGACTAGCACAAGCTTGCAAAGTAGCTCTCGTGATGTTGCTGATTTCAGGGACTTAGAATTCTTCCTAGTCATTTCCCTGATGATATTTTTATGCCATGTATTCATGTTGCTACAGAGTGATCCATGCCTCTTTTGAGCATGTTCAGTAAGGATGTTTTTGAGATATTGTTATGCTCTATCCATCCATGCCTTTGTTTGCAATTATGGAGTGCCCTAGCATGACTCAATCTTGCTCTACTTTTGATATAAAATGTTCCTGGCAGATTGTTTACATGTTAATCAATTTTGCCGAGGTTGTTGTAGTTTATCCATGCATGCTATGTGGTTGTTCTTGCCATGGTTAGCTACTTGATCATGTCTTCTTGCTGGGTGTATGCTTAGTTTGTCATGCAATGCCTTGTGGTGAGGGCATCGAGCTCGCAAACATGCCTACGTAACTCTGTTTTTGACATGCCCAGTTTTCTACTAAGTCTGAATCTGTTAACGATTGCTATGTTTACATGCTTTCCATTGTGTTTTCTGATCCCTTTTGGCTTATGGTCAGGAAGGGACTTTTGTTATATGCTTTGAGTAGTATCATGCCATGCCTTTCTTTACCATGATATGTTCCTGTACCATGTTGTTATCTTGCTCTAAACATTGCTTCCTGATGTTAAATCCTGGCATGTTATTTTCACTAAGTCCGTGAACCTGATATCTTTTGCACTTTTGCCATGCTTGTTTGAACCTGCTATTGAGTGAATTAGCCATAGCTCAGTGTTCATCTTTTGTCAAGCATCTTGAGTGTATCACTTCCATGTGCCTTGTTGCTATGTTAGAGTGCAGTAGCTTATTTTTCTTGATGCATTTAGATGGCATCGTGCTGTTAATCGCAGCTTAGTGCCATTATTGTTTTGCTTGCCATTTGCAAACCGTGCATCCGATTCCGGTGATCTTAATATTGACTTTGACCGAAATCAACTCATCTTTCCAGTGGAACTCTTGGTTTTCCAAGTTGAGGCCTGGTTCAATCTTTCCTTGCCGAAGCATGCACATGCATTGCATATCACATCCCGCATATCATGCCATGTTTTGCATCATGTTGCTTGCGCATTGCATCGTGGTTGATTGTGTCTCCCTTTGTTTGTGGTCTTGCTTTGGGTAGAGCCGGGAGACGAGTACGTGATCGAGGCACCCGTTGAGTATGCTTACGAGGATCAAGCCTACGTCAACTCGGAGAACTTTGCAGGAAAGATGACCATACCCTCGAAATCACTTCTATCTTTGCTTGCTAGATGCTCGCTCTATTGCTATGCCTATGCTACGATACCTACCACATGCTTTATCATGCCTCCCATATTGCCATGTAAAACCTCTAACCCACCTTGTCCTAGCAAACCGTTGTTTGGCTATGTTACCACTTTGCCCAGCCCCTCTTATAGCGTTGCTAGTTGCAGGTGAAGATTGGAGTTTGTTCCTTGTTGGAACAAGTTTATTGTTGGGATATCACCATTATATCTTGTTTACTTTAATGCATATATACTTGGTAAGGGGTGGAAGGCTCGGCCTTATGCCTGGTGTTTTGTTCCACTCTTGTCGACCTAGTTTCCGTCATACCGGTGTTATGTTCCTTGATTTTGCGTTCCTTACACGGTTGGGTTATAATGGGAACCCCTTGATAGTTCGCCTTAAATAAAACTCCTCCAGCAAGGCCTAACTTTGGTTTTACCATTTGCCACCTAGCCTCTTTTCCCTTGGGTTCCGCGGACTCAAGGGCCATCTTTATTTTAAACCCCCCAGGCCAGTGCTCCTCTGAGTGTTGGTCCAACCTGTTAGCTGCCGGTGGCTACCAGGGGAAACTCTGGGCTGGCCTACCGAAACCTTGGACAATCCGGTGTGCCCTGAGAACGAGATATGTGCAGCTCCTATCGGGATTTGTCGGCACATTCGGGTGGCTTTGCTGGTTTAGTTTTACCATTGTTGAGATGTCTTGTAACCGGGATTCTGAGTCTGATCGGGTCATCCTGGGAGAAGGAATATCCTTCATTGACCATGAGAGCTTGTGATGGGCTAAGTTGGGACACCCCTGCAAGGATTTGATCTTTCGAAAGCCGTGCCCGCGGTTATGGGAAAATGGGAATTTGTTAATGTCCGGTTGTAGAAAACCTAAAACTTAACTTAATTAAAATGGATCAATAGCGTGTGTAGCCGTGATGGTCTCTTTTCGGCGGAGTCCGGGAAGAGAACACGGTCTCGGGTTTTGCTTGAACGTAAGTATTTCTAGGATCACTTCTTGATCATAGATTCTCGAACGTGCTTTGCCTTCTCTTCTCGCTCTCATTTGCGTAAGGTAGCCACCATATATGCTAGTGCATTGCCGCAGCTCCACCTCATACCTTTTACCTAGCCATGAGCTTAAATAGCCTTGATCGCGAGGGTGTGAGATTGCCGAGTCCCCGTGACTCATAGGTTACTTCCAAAACTAGATGCAGGTGTCGATGATACCATTCCAAGAGATACGACTGAGCTCAAGTGGGAGCTCGATGAGGACTCAGGACGATATTACGTTTCCTTTCTAGACGATCAGTAGTGGAGCCCAGTTGGGGCGATCGGGGATCTTATGCATTTGGGGTTGTCTTTATTTTGGTTCCGCAGTCGGACCTTGATTGTATCTGGATGATTGTAATGCTATAATTTATGTATTGTGTGAAGTGGAGATTGTAAGCCAACTATGTACCTCTTTCTTATTTAGTACATGGGATGTGTAAAGATTACCCCTCTTGCGACATTGCCTACAATGCGGTTATGCCTCTAAGTCGTGCTCCGACACGTGGGAGATATAGCCGCATCGTGGGTGTTACAAGTTGGTAATCAGAGCCTTCCCCGACTTAGGAGCCCCCTACTTGATCGAATCGTTGGCGTTGTTGAGTCTAGAAAAAGTTTTGAGTCTTTTAGGATTATAAAGATCGGAGAGTAGGATTCTTTTACTCCTCAGTACCTTTGTCGCTCTGGTGAGGCATCCTGATGTAGAGTTTTGACTCTTCTCTTCTCAAATTTTACTAAATTTTTTTAGGATCACGCGGGTATCTTGGAATCATTCCGATGGTTTTGTGACGAGAACATTGTTCTTGGTGCCTCCTGACATTTAGGGGTTGTGGGCTTGTGGCAGTGTCCGGGGGAGTTGAGCTCCGAGGTGTTGTCGTCACAATTTTATCGTCGCAGTTCTGGAATACCCGAGTTTCGCCGACATTGAAAATCTCTTTTATGCAGTTGTTGGTGAGATAACCTCGACGCCACCCAGTACTGGGGCGGGAGTTCGGGAGTATTACCATAACTCGTATAACGGATGCTTTTCGAAGGTTGAGGTAAATGATTTCTGAAGGTTTCTTGGTTATGAGTTGAAGGATGGATACAACTGGATGTAGGATTTGCTAGTTTTGGGTGAGATATTATGCTTCCCCTGTATCCCCAACACCTGATTGCATAACCGGAAAATTTCGGGAGTTTCATAGGTGGGAATTCTTGTAGCTCTAGTATTTCTTCCGCGGATATTTGGTTTGTGATTGGGTAATCCTTACCAAGTATTTGTTCATATCCGTACCTTCTTGTTTTATTCTTCTACCTCTATCTAAGTGGCTTCTCAATTTATGGAAGTGTGCCCATTTAATTTGGAATGCATTCGTTCATTCTTGCTCGAATGTTAAGGCTATATGTTGCAATTTCGATCCAGTTGATTCAGCTTGAATATATGTCTTTGAAGATGCTAACGGATGTCACCCTCTTCAGGATGGCTCCTCCAACGTGTCTGAATCCGGATCCGCCGCCACTACCTCCACCTCCGGAGGCATGGCAAGCTGTGATGGCCTCTACCAACGCAAACACGCAGATGCTTATGCAACTCTTGCAAGAGCGCAACCAAGGAAATCAAGGCCATGGCAACAATCAGAATCAGTTTGCTACACTCAACCAGTTCCTCGCAAACCAGCCAAAGACCTTCAGTAACTGTGTCGAGGCCACAAACGCTGATGATTGGCTCATGGATATCTGCAAACATTTCGAGTGCAGCAACGTCAGGCCTGAGGACTTTGTCAAGTTTGCTTCATTCCAACTCAAAGACCAAGCTGCAGAGTGGTATCAGCAATACAAAGATTCCAGAGGAGGTCATGTGATTACCTGGGATGAATTCCGCCAAGACTTCATAGCTCACCACATTCCTCAGAGTGTTGTTGAGAGCAAGCGTGAGGAGTTCCGCAATCTGAAGCAAGGCAGCTTGTCTGTTTACCAATACAAAATCATGTTCCAGAAGCTTGCTCGTTTCGCTAAGCAAGACGTCCCTGACCAGAAGAGCATGATTTATCAGTTCAGAGGTGGCCTCAGAGAAGATCTGCAACTAGCTCTTGTGCTTTTTGAGCTGAAAAATTACGATGAGTTCTACAATATGGCACTGAAGCAAGAGACTGCTCAGCTCAAGTGCGATGCTTCTAAGAAGAGAGTTAGGTATGCAACTCGTTCTTCTTCCTCAACTCAAGTGGCAGCTAAGCAGCAAAAGTATTGGTTGCCTCCTCCTCCTCCATTCCGTCAGCCTTATCAGCAGAAGAGCAAAGGTGGCAATGGATCTTCCCACCCACCCAACCCAGGATTTCAGAATAAGACTTCGTCTCATGCTCCAACATCAAGTGCTCCGTATCACCGTACGCTTTCAGAGGTCACATGCAACAAGTGTCAGCAGAAGGGTCACTATGCAAACAAATGTTGGGGAATGTAGTAATTTCAAAAAAATTCCTATGGACACGCAAGATCATGGTGATGCACAGCAACGAGAGGGGAGAGTGTTGTCTACGTACCCTCGTAGACCGGAAGCGGAAGCGTTATAACAACGCGGTTGATGTAGTCGTATGTCTTCACGGCCCGACCGATCAAGCACCGAAACTACGACACCTGAGAATTTTTGCACACGTTTAGCTCGATGACGATCCCCGGACTCCGATCCAGAAAAGTGTCGGGGATGAGTTCCATCAGCATGACGGTGTGGTGATGATCTTGATGTTCTACCATCGCAGGGCTTCGCCTAAGCACCGCTACAATATTATCGAGGATTATGGTGGAGGGGGGCACCGCACACGGCTAAGAGATCAATGATCATTTGTTGTGTCTCTGGGGTGCCCCCTGCCCCTGTATATAAAGGAGTGGAGGAGGGGGCCGGCCAAGGAGGGTGGCGCGCCCAAGGGGGGGAGTCCAACTCCCACCGGGAGTAAAGCACCGCTACAATATTATCAAGGATTATGGTGGAGGGGGGCACCGCACACGGCTAAGAGATCAATAATCAATTGTTGTGTCTTTGGGGTGCCCCCTGCCCCCGTATATAAAGGAGTGGAGGAGGGGGCCGGCCAAGGAGGGTGGCACGCCCAAGGGGGGGAGTCCAACTCCCACCAGGAGTAGGACTCCCCTTTTTCCTATTAGGAGTAGGAGAGGGAAGGAAGAGGAAGGAGGGAGGAAGGAAAGGGGGGCCGACCCCCTTCCCAATTCGGATTAGGCTTGGGGGGGGCGCCCCCTCCCTTGCTCCTTTCCTCTCCTTTCCACTAAGGCCCAATAAGGCCCATATACCTCCCGGGGGGTTCCGATAACCTCATGGTGATCTGGTATTGTCCCAATCTTACGCGGAACCTTTCCGGTGTCCAAATATAGTCGTCCAATATATCGATCTTGATGTCTTGACCATTTCGAGACTCCTCGTCAAGTCCGTGATCACATCCAGGACTCCAAACAACCTTCGGTACATCAAAATATATAAACTCATAATGAAACTGTCATCGTAATGTTAAGCGTGCGGACCCTACGGGTTCGAGAACAATGTAGACATGACCGAGACACGTCTCCGGTCAATAACCAATAGTGGAACCTGGATGCTCATATTGGCTCCTACATATTCTACGAAGATCTTTATCGGTAAGACCACATAACAACATACGTCATTCCCTTTGTCATCGATATGTTACTTGCCCGAGATTCGACCGTCGGTATCTCAATACCTAGTTCAATCTCGTTACCGGCAAGTCTCTTTACTCATTCCGTAATACATCATCTTGCAACTAACTTATTAGTTGCATTGCTTGCAAGGCTTAAGTGATGTGTATTACCGAGAGGGCCCAGAGATACCTCTCCGACAATCGGAGCGACAAATCCAAATCTCAAAATACGCCAACCCAACATGTACCTTTGGAGACACCTGTAGAGCACCTTTATAATCACCCAGTTACGTTGTGACGTTTGGTAGCACACAAAGTGTTCCTCCGGTAAACGGGAGTTGCATAATCTCATAGTCATAGGAACATGTATAAGTCATGAAGAAAGCAATAGCAACATACTAAATGATCGGGTGCTAAGCTAATGGAATGGGTCATGTCAATCACATCATTATCCTAATGATGTGATCCCGTTAATGAAATGACAACTCATGTCTATGGTTAGGAAACATAACCATCTTCGATTAATGAGCTAGTCAAGTATAGGCATACCAGTGACACTTTGTTTGTCTATTTATTCACACAAGTATTACGTTTCCGATTAATACAATTCTAGCATGAATAATAAACATTTATCATGATATAAGGAAATAAATAATAACTTTATTATTCCCTCTAGGGCATATTTCCTTTAAGTCTCCCACTTGCACTAGAGTCAATAATCTAGATTACACAGTAATGATTCTAACACCCATGGAGCCTTGGTGCTGATCATGTTTTGCTCGTGGAAGAGGCTTAGTCAATGGGTCTGCTACATTCAGATCCATATGTATCTTGCAAATCTCTATGTCTCCCACCTGGACTAGATCCCGGATGGAATTGAAGCGTCTCTTGATGTGCTTGGTTCTCTTGTGAAATCTGGATTCCTTTGCCAAGGCAATTGCACCAGTATTGTCACAAAAGATTTTCATTGGACCCGATGCACTAGGTATGACACCTAGATAGGATATGAACTCCTTCATCCAGACTCCTTCATTTGCTGCTTCCGAAGCAGCTATGTGCTCCGCTTCACATGTAGATCCCGCCACGATGCTTTGTTTAGAACTGCACCAACTGACAGCTCCACCGTTTAATGTAAATACGTATCCGGTTTGCGATTTAGAATCGTCCGGAACAGTGTCAAAGCTTGCATCAACGTAACCATTTATGATGAGCTCTTTGTCACCTCCATATACGAGAAACATATCCTTAGTCCTTTTCAGGTATTTCAGGATGTTCTTGACCGCTGTCCAGTGATCCACTCCTGGACTACTTTGGTACCTCCCTGCTAGACTTATAGCAAGGCACACATCAGGTCTGGTACACATCATTGCATACATGATAGAGCCTATGGCTGAAGCATAGGGAACATCTTTCATTTTCTCTCTATCTTCTTCAGTGGTCGGGCATTGAGTCTTACTCAACTTCACACCTTGTAACACAGGCAAGAATCCTTTCTTTGCTTGATCCATTTTGAACTTCTTCAAAACTTTGTCAAGGTATGTGCTTTGTGAAAGTCCAATTAAGCGTCTTGATCTATCCCTATAGATCTTAATGCCTAATATGTAAGCAGCTTCACCGAGGTCTTTCATTGAAAAACTCTTATTCAAGTATCCCTTTATGCTATCCAGAAATTCTATATCATTTCCGATTAGCAATATGTCATCCACATATAATATCAGAAATGCTACAGAGCTCCCACTCACTTTCTTGTAAATACAGGCTTCTCCAAAAGTCTGTACAAAACCAAATGCTTTGATCACACTATCAAAGCGTTTATTCCAACTCCGAGATGCTTGCACCAGTCCATAAATGGACCGCTGGAGCTTGCACACTTTGTTAGCTCCTTTTGGATCAACAAAACCTTCCGGCTGCATCATATACAACTCTTCTTCCAGAAATCCATTCAGGAATGCAGTTTTGACATCCATCTGCCAAATTTCATAATCATAAAATGCGGCAATTGCTAACATGATTCGGACAGACTTAAGCATCGCTACGGGTGAGAAGGTCTCATCGTAGTCAATTCCTTGAACTTGTCGAAAACCTTTTTGCGACAAGTCGAGCGTTGTAGACAGTAACATTACCGTCAGCGTCAGTCTTCTTCTTGAAGATCCATTTATTTTCAATTGCTTGTCGATCATTGGGTAAGTCAACCAAAGTCCACGCTTTGTTCTCATACATGGATCCCATCTCAGATTTCATGGCTTCAAGCCATTTTGCGGAATCTGGGCTCACTATTGCTTCTTCATAGTTCGTAGGTTCATCATGATCTAGTAGCATGACTTCCAGAACAGGATTACCGTACCATTCTAGTGCGGATCTTACTCTGGTTGATCTATGAGGTTCAGTAGTAACTTGTTCTGAAGTTTCATGATCATCATCATTAGCTTCCTCACTAATTGGTGTAGGTGTCACAGAAACCGGTTTCTGTGATGCACTACTTTCCAATAAGGGAGCAGGTATAGTTACCTCATCAAGTTCTACTTTCCTCCCACTCACTTCTTTCGAGAGAAACTCCTTCTCTAGAAAGGATCCATTCTTAGCAACAAATGTCTTGCCTTCGGATCTGTGATAGATGGTGTACCCAACAGTCTCCTTCGGGTATCCTATGAAGACACATTTCTCCGATTTGGGTTCGAGCTTATGAGGTTGAAGCTTTTTCACATAAGCATCGCAGCCCCAAACTTTCAAAAACGACAACTTTGGTTTCTTGCCAAACCATAGTTCATAAGGCGTCGTCTCAACTGATTTTGATGGTGCCCTATTTAACGTGAATGCGGCCGTCTCTAAAGCATAACCCCAAAACTATAGCGGTAAATCTGTAAGAGACATCATAGATCGCACCATATCAAGTAAAGTACGATTACGACGTTCGGACACACCATTACACTGTGGTGTTCCGGGTGGCGTGAGTTGCGAAATTATTCCGCATTGTTTCAAATATAAACCAAACTCGTAACTCAAATATTCTCCTCCACGATCAGATCGTAGAAACTTTATTTTCTTGTTACGATGATTTTCAACTTCACTCAGAAATTCTTTAAACTTTTCAAATGTTTCAGACTTATATTTCATTAAGTAGATATACCCATATCTGCTTAAATCATCTGTGAAGGTGAGAAAATAACGATATCCGCCACGAGCTTCAACATTCGTTGGACTGAAGGAAATATGCCCTAGAGGTAATAATAAAGTTATTATTTATTTCCTTATATCATGATAAAAGTTTATTATTCATGCTAGAATTGCATTAACCGGAAACATAATACATGTGTGAATACATAGACAAACAGAGTGTCACTAGCATGCCTCTACTTGACTAGCTCGTTAATCAAAGATGGTTATGTTTCCTAACCATGGACAAAGAGTTGTCATTTGATTAATGGGATCACATCATTAGTTGAATGATCTGATTGACATGACCCATTCCATTAGCTTAGCACCCGATCGTTTAGTATGTTGCTATTGCTTTCTTCATGACTTATACATGTTCCTATGACTATGAGATTATGCAACTCCCGTTTGCCGGAGGAACACTTTGTGTGCTACCAAACGTCACAACGTAACTGAGTGATTATAAAGGTGCTCTACAGGTGTCTCCAAAGGTACATGTTGGGTTGGCGTATTTCGAGATTAGGATTTGTCAATCCGATTGTCGGAGAGGTATCTCTGGGCCCTCTCGGTAATGCACATCACTTAAGCCTTGCAAGCATTGCAACTAATGAGTTAGTTGCGAGATGATGTATTATGGAACGTGTAAAGAGACTTGCCGGTAACGAGATTGAACTAGGTATTGAGATACCGACGATCGAATCTCGGGCAAGTAACATACCGATGACAAAGGGAACAACGTATGTTGTTATGCAGTATGACCGATAAAAGATCTTCGTAGAATATGTAGGAGCCAATATGAGCATCCAGGTTCCGCTATTGGTTATTGACCGGAGACGTGTCTCGGTCATGTCTACATTGTTCTCGAACCCGTAGGGTCCGCACGCTTAAGGTTTCGATGACCGTTATATTACGAGTTTATGAGTTTTGATGTACCGAAGTTAGTTCGGAGTCTCGGATGTGATCAGGACATGACGAGGAGTCTCGAAATGGTCGAGACATAAAGATTGATATATTGGACGGCTATATTCGGACACCGGAAGTGTTCCTGGTGATTTCGGAGAAAACCGGAGAGCCGGAGGGTTACCGGAACCCCCCCGGGAGAAGTAATGGGCCATATGGGCCTTAGTGGAGAGAGAGAGGGGCAGCCAAAGGTGGGCCGCGTGCCTCCTCCCCCCTGGTCCGAATTGGACTAGGAGAGAGGGGGCGGCGCGCCCCCTTTCCTTCCCCCTCCCCACTGCTTTCCCCCTCCTAGTAGGAGTCCTACTCCTACTAGGAGGAGGACTCCTCCTTGGCGCGCCATAGGGGCCGGCCGGCCTCCTCCCCTTGATCCTTTATATACGGGGGCAGGGGGCACCCCTAGACACACAAGTTGATCCACGTGATCATATTCTTAGCCGTGTGCGGTGCCCCCTTCCACCATAATCCTCGATAATATTGTAGCGGTGCTTAGGCGAAGCCCTGCGATGGTAGTACATCAAGATCGTCACCACGCCGTCGTGCTGACGGAACTCTTCCCCGACACTTTGCTGGATCGGAGTCCGGGGATCGTCATCAAGCTGAACGTGTGCTAAAACTCGGAGGTGCCGTAGTTTCGGTGCTTGATCGGTCGGGCCGTGAAGACGTACGACTACATCAACCGCGTTGTGCTAACGCTTCCGCTGTCGGTCTACAAGGGTACGTAGATCACACTCTCCCCTCTCGTTGCTGTGCATCACCATGATCTTGCGTGTGCGTAGGATTTTTTTTGAAATTACTACGTTACCCATCAGTGGTATCAGAGCCTAGGTTTTATATGTTGATGTTATATGCACGAGTAGAACACAAGTGAGTTTTGGGCGATATAAGTCATACTGCTTACCAGCATGTCATACTTTGGTTCGACGGTATTGTTGGACGAAGCGGCCCGGACCGACATTACGCGTACGCTTACGCGAGACCGGTTCTCCCGACGTGCTTTGCACATAGGTGGCTTGCGGGTGACAGTTTCTCCAACTTTAGTTGAACCGAGTGTGGCTACGCCCGGTCCTTGCGAAGGTTAAAACAGCACCAACTTGACAAACGATCGTTGTGGTTTTGATGCGTAGGTAAGATTGGTTCTTGCTCAAGCCCGTAGCAGCCACGTAAAACTTGCAACAACAAAGTAGAGGACATCTAACTTGTTTTTGCAGGGCATGTTGTGATGTGATATGGTCAAGACATGATGCTAAATTTTATTGTATGAGATGATCATGTTTTGTAACCGAGTTATCGGCAACTGGCAGGAGCCATATGGTTGTGGCTTTATTGTATGCAGTGCAATCACGCTGTAATGCTTTACTTTATCACTAAGCGGTAGCGATAGTCGTGGAAGCATGAGATTGGCGAGATGACAATGATGCTACGATGGAGATCAAGGTGTCGTGCCGGTGATGATGGTGATCACGACGGTGCTTCGAGGATGGAGATCACAAGCACAAGATGATGATGGCCATATCATATCACTTATATTGATTGCTTGTGATGTTTATCTTTTATGCATCTTATCTTGCTTTGATTGACGGTAGCATTATAAGATGATCTCTCACTAATTATCAAGAAGTGTTCTCCCTGAGTATGCACCGTTGCGAAAGTTCTTCGTGCTGAGACACCACGTGATGATCGGGTGTGATAGGCTCTACGTTCAAATACAACGGGTGCAAAACAGTTGCACACGTGGAATACTCAGGTTATACTTGACGAGCCAAGCATATACAGATATGGCCTCGGAACACGGAGACCGAAAGGTCGAGCATGAATCATATAGTAGATATGATCAACATAGCAATGTTCACCAATGAAACTTCTCCATCTCACGTGATGATCGGACATGGTTTAGTTGATTTGGATCATGTAATCACTTAGAGGATTAGAGGGATGTCTATCTAAGTGGGAGTTCTTAAGTAACATGATTAAATTGAACTTAAATTTATCATGAACTTAGTCCTGGTAGTATTTTGCAAATTATGTTATAGATCAATAGCTCGCGTTGTTGCTTCCCTGTGTTTATTTTGATATGTTCCTAGAGAAAATTGTGTTGAAAGATGTTAGTAGCAATGATGCTGATTGGATCCATAATCTGAGGTTTATCCTCATTGCTGCACAGAAGAATTATGTCCTTGATGCACCGCTAGGTGACAGACCTATTGCAGGAGCAGATGCAGACGTTATGAACGTTTGGCTAGCTCAATATGATGACTACTTGATAGTTTAGTGCACCATACTTAAATGGCTTAGAATCGGGACTTCAAAGACGTTTTGAACGTCATGGACCATATGAGATGTTCCAGGAGTTGAAGTTAATATATCAAGCAAATACCCGAGTTGAGAGATATGAAGTCTCCAACAAGTTCTATAGCTAAAAGATGGAGGAGAATCGCTCAACTAGTGAGCATGTGCTCAGATTGTCTGAGTACTACAATCGCTTGAATTAAGTGGGAGTTAATCTTCCAGATAAGATAGTGATTGACAAAATTCTCTAGTCACCATCACCAAGTTAGTAGAACTTCGTGATGAACTATAATATGCAAGGGATAACGGAAACAACTCCCAAGCTCTTCGTGATGCTGAAATCAACGAAGGTAGAAATCAAGAAAAACATCAAGTGTTGATGGTTGATAAGACCACTAGTTTCAAGAAAAGGGCAAAGGGAAGAAGGGGAACTTCAAGAAGAACGGCAAGCAAGTTGCTGCTCAAGTGAAGAAGCCCAAGTCTGATCCTAAGCCTGAGACTAAGTGCTTCTACTGCAAAGGGACTGGTCACTGGAAGCAGAACTACCCCAAGTGATTGGCGGATAAGAAGGATGGCAAAGTGAACATAAGTATATTTGATATACATGTTATTGATGTGTACTTTACTAGTGTTTATAGCAACCCCTCAGTAATAGATACTAGTTCAGTTGCTAAGATTAGTAACTCGAAACGGGAGTTGCAGAATAAACAGAGACTAGTTAAGGGTGAAGTGACGATGTGTGTTGGAAGTGGTTCCAAGATTGATATGATCATCATCGCACATTCCCTATACTTTTGGGATTAGTGTTGAACCTAAATAAGTGTTATTTGGTGTTTGCGTTGAGCATGAATATGATTTGATCATGTTTATTATAATACGGTTATTCATTTAAGTAAGAGAATAAATTGTTGTTCTGTTTACATGAATAAAACCTTATATGGTTACACACCCAATGAAAATAGTTCGTTGGATCTAGATCGTAGTAATACACATAATCATAATATTGAAACCAAAAGATGCAAAGTTAATAATGATAGTGCAACTTATTTGTGGCACTGCTGTTTAGGTCATATTGGTGTAAAGCGCATGAAGAAACTCCATGCTGATGGGTTTTTGGAACCACTTGATTATGAATCACTTGGTACTTGCGAACCGTGCCTTATGGGTAAGATGACAAAAACACCGTTCTCCGGTACTATGGAGAGAGCAATAGATTTGTTGGAAATCATACATACAGATGTATGTGGTCCGATGAATGTTGAGGCTCATGGCGGATATCGTTATTTTCTCACCTTCACAGATGACTTAAGCAGATATGGGTATATCTACTTAATGAAACACAAGTCTGAAACATTTGAAAAGTTCAAAGAATTTCAAAGTGAAGTGGAAAATCATCGTAACAAGAAAATAAAGTTTCTATGATCTGATCGTGGAGGAGAATATTTGAGTTACGAGTTTGATGTACATTTGAAACAATGCGGAATAGTTTCACAACTCACGCCACCCGGAACACCACAACATAATGGTGTGTCCGAACGTCGTAATCGTACTTTACTAGATATGGTGCGATCTATGATGTCTCTTACCGATCTACCACTATCGTTTTGGGGTTATGCATTAAAGACAGCTGCATTCACGATTAGAAGGGCACCATCTAAGTCCGTTGAGATGACACAATCTGAACTGTGGTTTGACAAGAAACCAAAGTTGTCATTTCTTCAAGTTTGGGATTGTGATGCTTATATGAAAAAGTTTCATCCTGATAAGCTCAAACCCAAATCGGAGAAATATGTCTTCGTAGGATACCCAAAGGAGACTATTGGGTACACCTTCTATCACAGATCCGAAGGCAAGACTTTTGTTGCTAAATTCGGAAACTTTCTGGAGAAGGAGTTTCTCTCGAAAGAAGTGAGTGGGAGGAAAGTAGAAAACTTGATAAGGTAATTGTACCATCTCCCTTATTGGAAAGTAGTTCATCACAGAAATCTGTTCTTGTGACTACTACACCAATTAGTGAGGAAGCTAATGATGATGATCATGTAACTTCAGATCAAGTTACTATCGAATCTCGTAGGTAAAACAGAGTGAGATCCGCACCAGAGTGGTACGGTAATCCTGTTCTGGAAGTCATGTTACTAGACCATGACGAACTTGCGAACTATGAAGAAGCGATGGTGAGCCCAGATTCCGCAAAATGGCTTGAGGCCATGAAATCTGAGATGGGATCCATGTATGAGCACAAAGTATGGACTTTGGTTGACTTGCCCGATGATCGGCAAGCCATAGAAAATAAATGGATCTTCAAGAGGAAGACGGACGCTGATAGTAGTGTTACTATCTACAAAGCTAGAATTGTCGCAAAAGGTTTTCGACAAAGTTCAAGGTGTTGACTACGATGAGATTTTCTCACTCGTATCGATGCTTAAAAGTCTGTCCAAATCATGTTAGCAATTGCCGCATTTTATGAAATCTAGCAAATGGATAACAAAACTGCAATCCTTAATGGATTTCTTAAAGAAAGAGTTGTATATGATGCAACCAGAAGGTTTTGTCAATCCTAAAGGTGCTAACAAAATAAGCAAGCTCCAGCGATCCATCTATGGACTGGTGCAAGCATCTCAGAGTTGGAATAAACGCTTTGATAGTATGATCAAAGCATATAGATTTATACAGACTTGCGGTGAAGCCTAGATTTACAAGAAAGTGAGTGGGAGCACTACAACATTTCTGATAAGTATATGTGAATGACATATTGTTGATCGGAAATAATGTAGAATTATTCTGTAAAGCATAAATGAGTGTTTGAAAGGAGTTTTTCAAAGAAAGACCTCGGTAAAGCTGCTTACATATTGAGCATCAAGATCTATAGAGATAGATCAAGACGCTTGATAAGTTTTTTTCAATGAGTACATACCTTGACAAGGTTTTGAAGTAGTTCAAAATGGAACAGTCATAGAAAGGGTTCTTACCTGTGTTACAAGGTATGAAATTGAGTAAGACTCAAAGCCCGACCACAGCAGAAGATAGAAAGAGAATGAAAGTCATTCCCTATGCCTCAGCCATAGGTTCTATAAAGTATGCCATGCTGTGTACCAGATCTATTGTATACCCTACACTGATTTTGGCAAGGGAGTACAATAGTGATCTAGGAGTAGATCACTGGACAACGGTCAAAATTATCCTTTGTGGAATAAGGATATGTTTCTCGATTATGGAGGTGACAAAAGGTTCGTCGTAAAGAGTTACATCGATGCAAGTTTTGACACTGATCTAGATAACTTTAAGTCTCAATCTGGATACATATTGAAAGTGGGAGCAATTAGCTAGAGTAGCTCCGTGCAGAGCATTGTTGACATAGATATTTGCAAAATACATACAGATCTGAATATGGCAGACCCGTTGACTAAAATTCTCTCACAAGCAAAACATGATCACACCTTAGTACTCTTTGGGTGTTAATCACATAGCGATGTGAACTAGATTACTGAATCTAGTAAACCCTTTGGGTGTTGTCACATGGCGATGTGAACTATGGGTGTTAATCACATGATGATGTGAACTATCAATGTTAATCACATGGTGATGTGATCTAGATTATTGACTCTAGTGCAAGTGGGAGACTGAAGGAAATATGCCCTAGAGGCAATAATAAAGTTATTATTTATTCCTTATATCATGATAAAAGTTTATTATTCATGCTAGAATTGTATTAACCGGAAACATAATACATGTGTGAATACATAGACAAACAGAGTGTCACTAGTATGCCTCTACTCGACTAGCTCGTTAATCAAAGATGGTTATGTTTCCTAACCATGGACAAAGAGTTGTCATTTGATTAACGGGATCACATCATTAGTTGAATGATCTGATTGACATGACCCATTCCATTAGCTTAGCACCCGATCGATTAGTATGTTGCTATTGCTTTCTTCATGACTTATACATGTTCCTATGACTATGAGATTATGCAACTCCCGTTTGCCGGAGGAACACTCTGTGTGCTACCAAACGTCACAACGTAACTGGGTGATTATAAAGGTGCTCTATAGGTGTCTCCAAAGGTACATGTTGGGTTGGCGTATTTCGAGATTAGGATTTGTCACTCCGATTGTCGGAGAGGTATCTCTGGGCCCTCTCGGTAATGCACATCACTTAAGCCTTGCAAGCATTGCAACTAATGAGTTAGTTGCAAGATGATGTATTACGGAACGAGTAAAGAGACTTAACGGTAACGAGATTGAACTAGGTATTGAGATACCGACGATCGAATCTCGAGCAAGTAACATACCGATGACAAAGGGAACAACGTATGTTGTTATGCGGTCTGACCGATAAAAGATATTCGTAGAATATGTAGGAGCCAATATGAGCATCCAGGTTCCGCTATTGGTTATTGACCGGATAAGTGTCTCGGTCATGTCTACATTGTTCTCGAACCCATAGGGTTCGCACGCTTAAGGTTTCGATGACAGTTATATTATGAGTTTATGAGTTTTGATGTACCGAAGTTAGTTTGGAGTCCTGGATGTGATCACGGACATGACGAGGAGTCTTGAAATGGCCGAGACATAAATATTGATATATTGGACGGCTATATTCGGACACCGGAAGTGTTCCGGGTGATTTCGGAGAAAACCGGAGAGCCGGAGGGTTACCGGAACCCCCCCGGGAGAAGTAATGGGCCATATGGGCCTTAGTGGAGAGAGAGAGGGGCATACAAAGGTGGGCCGCGCGCCTCCTCCCCCTGGTCCGAATTGGACTAGGAGAGGGGGGGGGGGGCGGCGCCCCCCTTTCCTTCTCCCTCCCCACTTCTTTCCCCCTCCTAGTAGGAGTCCTACTCCTACTAGGAGGAGGACTCCTCCTTGGCGCGCCATAGGGGCCGGCCGGCCTCCTCCCCTTGATCCTTTATATACGGGGGCAGGGGGCACCCCTAGACACACAAGTTGATCCACGTGATCATATTCTTAGCCGTGTGCGGTGCCCCCTTCCACCATAATCCTCGATAATATTGTAGCGGTGCTTAGGCGAAGCCCTGCGATGGTAGTACATCAAGATCGTCACCATGCCGTCGTGCTGACGGAACTCTTCCCCGACACTTTGCTGGATCGGAGTCCGGGGATCGTCATCAAGCTGAACGTGTGCTAAAACTCGGAGGTGCTGTAGTTTCGGTGCTTGATCGGTCGGGCCGTGAAGACGTACGACTACATCAACCGCGTTGTGCTAACGCTTCCGCTGTCGGTCTACAAGGGTACGTAGATCACACTCTCCCCTCTCGTTGCTGTGCATCACCATGATCTTGCGTGTGCGTAGGAATTTTTTTTGAAATTACTACGTTACCCATCATGGACCACATACATCTATATGTATGATTTCCAACAAATCTATTGCTCTCTCCATAGTTCTGGAGAACGGCGTTTTAGCCATCTTTCCCATGAGGCACGGTGCGCAAGTACCAAGTGATTCATAATCAAGTGGTTCCAAAAGTCCATCAGTATGGAGTTTCTTCATGCGCTTTACACAGATATGACCTATACGGCAGTGCCACAAATAAGTTGCACTATCATTATCAACTCTGCATCTTTTGGTTTCAACATTATGAATATGTGTATCACTACTATCGAGATTCATCAAAAATAGACCACTCTTCAAGGGTGCATGACCATAAAAGATATTACTCATATAAATAAAACAACCATTATTCTTTGATTTAAATGAATAACCGTCTCGCATCAAACAAGATCCAGATATAATGTTCATGCTCAACACTGGCACCAAATAACAATTATTTAGGTCTAATACTAATCCCGATGGTAGATGTAGAGGTAGCATGCTGACCGCGATCACATCGACTTTGGAACCATTTCCCACGTGCATCATCACCTCGTCCTTCGCCAGTGTTCGTAGTCCCTGTTTCGAGTTGCGAATATTAGCAACAGAACCAGTATCAAATACCCAGGTGCTACTGCGAGCTCTAGTAAGGTACACATCAATAACATGTATATCACATATACCTTTGTTCACCTTGCCATCCTTCTTATCCACCAAATACTTGGGGCAGTTCCGCTTCCAGTGACCAGTATGCTTGCAGTAGAAGCACTCAGTTTCAGGCTTAGGTCCAGACTTGGGTTTCTTCTCCTGAGCAGCAACTTGCTTGCTGTTCTTCTTGAAGTTCCTGTGGTGGTATTTCTCACGGGGGGCTTGCGAGTCGACAGATGCCACAAGGGCTTAGTGTGTGGGTAAGACTGCTGCTGATAGGCCCGGGAGCGGGTATGCGAGTAGCACGTGGTGGTTTACCCAGCTTCGGAGCTCTCCGGAGAGATAATACTCATACTGCTGCATGTCTGAGCGTATCTATCTAGGGTGTGCATCGGACAATACAAAGTGCTCCTGAAGTTGTATCTGGGATCAGTGCCAAGTGCATCTGATCTGGTATTTGCCTATATGAGGCATGCTAGTGGCCGTGAGTGTGTGTGTGAGTGAGTCCATGTGTGTCTCTTCCCGGATGGATGGATGCTCATAGATATAGTGTGGCTAGCTTATCATCTAAGCTAAGTGGTGGCATGGGCAAGGCATGGTGGGGTGTCATGCTTGTCCCCCGCGTCACTTCATAAATAGTGCCAGGGGACAAGTGACACTATACATGATGACTGAGATGACGCGTGAATAGTGCTCGGGTACATCCGTCTCGTTGGTGTCTTGTCGGTGTCGGGTCGGGCTGCAGTCGGCAGCCGGCTGGTTGGCGCAGTCGGCAGCCGGCTGGTTGGCGCAGTCGGCAGCCGGCAGGCAAACTGAGGGGCTTTGCTAGCCCCGATGTCTTGAAATATCATCTTGACGTCCTCGGGGTACGTGGTCGATTACTCCGACAGTAGCCCCCAAGCCTCCGGGCAACTTGGCAAAGCTGGGCGGAGGTTTTTTGGCGAGTGTTCATGGAAATTGTCAAGAAAAAAGACAAAGTTAGTCCATGCAGATATATCAAATGTTTGCTTTTAGCATTGCAAGTTTTATGCAGAGGGTGCCGACTCGGTTTCGTCCGAGCCCCCTTAATCTTTTTCGTGTTCCCTTCGCTTTTTGGCTTGTGCTCTTGCTTGCCGAACAGCCGCTCTGCGGTCTGTGGCTAAGAGTGGGCCGCGAAGTGGAGTGTACAGTACTTAGAGTCTAGGAGCAGATTCAACTGAGTAGATACTCATAAAAGAAACGACCGGGTCGCTCGAACCGTTTTTCTTCTCGGAAGTTTTTCGCGTGGGTGGCCTCCAGCATTCACCTTTGCTAGCCGGACAGCCGCTCTGCAGTCTGTGACTAAGAGTGAGCCTTTGGAACTGCGCACGCTACTAAGCCGTCTGCGGGAACTAACGCTTCAGGCCAAGCAGCCAGCCCCTGGGCCAACTCTGGCTGGTGCCGGGGCGAACAATGATGCAACTGTAATAAAAAATGCGGAGATAGCACCCGAGCATCGCTCGGGGTTATCCGTGCTTGCGTGATGCAAAAATATGCGAGCGAGGAGCTCACATTGATTTTCGTGTAGTCGCGGTCGTCGGAGACAGCCGACGCGACTCGGCGCTCGCGGAGCGCGTCGGCGCACCCGCTGGGTGCAGCCTTCGAGCCCCCGGGTGCTCGAAGGGGGGTCCCGGCCGGTCAGGCTCGACCGTCCAGGCGGCGAGGCGTCTTGCAACGCCCTTTTTCTTCTTTTCCTCTTCTGTCGGCTGCTGGCAGCCGGACAGAACTTTTCTCTTGTCTACAATCTTCGCGGGGGCGCGCCAGCGCACCCGCTGGGTGTAGCCCCCGAGATTCGGGCCGACTGCTGAGCAGTCAGGCCGGATCTCCCGGCAACTACTTTGTCTTCTTCCTCGCGGGGGCGCGTCAGCGCACCCGCTGGGTGTAGCCCCCGAGATTCGGGCCGACTGCTGAGCAGTCGGGCCGGATCTCCCGATAACTACTTTGTCTTCTTCCTCACGGGGGCGCGTCAGCGCACCCACTGGGTGTAGCCCCCGAGATTCGGGCCGACTGCTGAGCAGTCGGGCCGGATCTTCCGGCAACTACTTTATCTTCTTTTCTTCTTCTTCAGCCGGCTGGGCAGGCGGACTCCGACACAGCAGTCGGGATTTTTGCAGCCGGCCAGGCAGCTAGCGGTCGAACGTACGTCAGACGCACATTTCTCTCATATTTTCTTTTATTCCAGCCGACTTCTTTTCTCTCTCTTTCTCTTTTTTTCGATGGGGAGCCGGCCTTGACTTTTCTAGCCAGCCCGTACACGCGCAGCCGGCCTCCACCTGCTTTCATCAAGCCACCCTTGTCTTTCTCTTCCAGCCGGATCTCTCTCTTTTCTTAGTCCCACCCGGACTTGGGCAGCCGGGCCACCTCTTGCGGCAGTCGGCCGCGACGGGCTGTCGGCTACGGCGGGAGCTGGCAAGCGTGAAGCCGGCGTGAAGCAGGCGGAGGCCGCATCGGGCGTAGCGGCGAGGCGGAGAAACCGGCCTGCTGGCGGAGCCGGCGGGCGAGACACGGGCGGCAGGTGGCCAGGCGGGGAGTCGGCCACCCGGAGCAAGGATGCGGCCACAGCAGAGGAGGGGAGCGCGACGACCCGGAGGCCGGGTGCTGGCGAAGCCGACCGCGCGGACAGCCGGCAGGTCAACGCGGGAGGGGGCCGGTAGCCGGCAGGGGAGCAGGCAGCCACGGGCCCATCGGCGGGCGTGACACACGGAGGCGGACTCGACCGAGGAGCGGACGTGGTGCTGCTGGAGGAGAGGCGACCAGAGCGGCACGGAGTCGGTGAGCTCGGGCGCGGACGGAGGAGCGGCGACGACCACGCGATGCAGCCAGGTGTGGGGTCACAACGCGGGCGGAGGCGGCCGAGCACGACGCGGGACGGGCCGTCGGCGGGCCGGCGCGGGCGCGTGCTAACGGGGCCTACTTGCAGCCAGCAGGGGGCAGAGGATCCGGCTCGGGAGCCCGGCGAGCTGGCGGCGACGAGGGACCGCGGCGGACAACCACGGGGAGGCAGACGAGCCGGTCGGGCAGTGGAGCAAGCCGGATGGCTGTGCGCGTGGAGCAGGCTGCGGGCAGCAGCACAGCAGCAGCAGGCGGAGCAGCGCATGAGGGAGGGAAGGCAGGGAGCAGCGCGGGCGAGCAACGCGCACGGGCACACGGAGGCCGAGCGACGTGCGAGCAGGCCCCGCAGGCGTGCGCGTGCGCTGACAGTTTTGTCCAGCCACTGTACGAGTTTGCGTGGGTAGTGTATGGTTTTGCGGCCATTGACTAGCAACGATGCATGGGTTGCGTATAGCACAGGGCATATGCGGCTTGTGTATGGTTTGACCATTGCATGACTTACATCTAGCTAGCTTACATAGATAATATGGGGAGGAGCAAACGCGCGTGTCGGCCGGAGCAAGGCGCAATCGCGGAGGAAAGTAGATGCGAGCGGCGCGTGGACGAACACAGCCGACCGAAGAGAGGCCCCGCGCGCGGCGCGTGCGCGGACGGACGACCGGCGTTGAGGTGGTGGTGAAGAAGGCGAGGCCGACGGCGAGGACGCGCCACCCCTCGCGGCCGCTCCGGGGGCGGGTCGATGTCGAGCCCCCGAGCGCTACCGGAGAGACGGTGCAACGCCGCGGCGGAGGCGATGAAAAAAAGGGTCCCGCCCGTACAGCGAAACCAGCAGCAGCGTGGTAGCATAGTAGTAGTACCGCCCCACGGTGGGCGCCAACTGTCATGGTATTTCTCACGGGGGGCTTGCGAGTCGACAGATGCCACAAGGGCTTAGTGTGTGGGTAAGACTGCTGCTGATAGGCCCGGGAGCGGGTATGCGAGTAGCACGCGGTGGTTTACCCAGCTTCGGAGCTCTCCGGAGAGATAATACTCCTACCGCTGCATGTCTGAGTGTATCTATCTAGGGTGTGCATCGGACAATACAAAGTGCTCCTGGAGCTGTATCTGGGATCAGTGCCAAGTGCATCTGATCTGGTATATGCCTATATGAGGCATGCTAGCGGCCGTGAGTGTGTGCGTGAGTGAGTCCATGTGTGTCTCTTCCCGGATGGATGGATGCTCATATATATAGTGTGGCTAGCTTATCATCTAAGCTAAGTGGTGGCATGGGCAAGGCATGGTGGGGTGTCATGCTTGTCCCCTGCGTCACTTCATAAATAGTGCCAGGGGATAAGTGACACTATACATGATGACTGAGATGACGCATGAATAGTGCTCGGGTACATTCGTCTCGTCGGTGTCTTGTCGGTGTCGAGTCGGGCTGCAGTCGGCAGCCGGCTGGTTGGCGCAGTCGGCAGCTGGCTAGTTGGCGCAGTCGGCAGCCGGCTGGTTGGCGCAGTCGGCAGCCGGCAGGCAGACTAAGGGGCTTTGCTAGCCCCGATGTCTTGAAATATCATCTTGCCGTCCTCGGGGTACCCGTGGTCGATTACTCCGACAGTTCCCCTTCTTCTTCCCCTTGCCCTTTTTCTTGAAACTAGTGGTCTTGTTGACAATCAACACTTGATGCTCCTTCTTGATTTCTACCTCCGCAGCTTTTAGCATTGCGAAGAGCTCGGGAATTGTCTTATCCATCCCTTGCATATTATAGTTCATCACGAAGCTCTTGTAGCTAGGTGGAAGTGATTGGAGAATTCTGTCAATGACACATTTATCCGGAAGATTAACTCCCAGTTGAATCAAGTGATTATTATACCCAGACATTTTGAGTATATGCTCACTGACAGAACTGTTCTCCTCCATCTTGCAGCTATAGAACTTATTGGAGACTTCATATCTCTCAATCCGGGCATTTGCTTGAAATATTAGCTTCAACTCCTGGAACATCTCATATGCTCGATGACGTTCAAAACGTCATTGAAGACCCGGTTCTAAGCCGTAAACCATGACACATTGAACTATCGAGTAGTCATCAGCTTTGCTCTGCCAGACGTTCTTAACGTCGTCAGTTGCATCAGCAGTAGGCCTAGCACCCAGCGGTGCTTCCAGGACGTAATTCTTCTGTGCAGCAATGAGGATAATCCTCAAGTTACGGACCCAGTCCGTATAATTGCTACCATCATCTTTCAACTTTGCTTTCTCAAGGAACACATTAAAATTCAACGGAACAACAACATGGGCCATCTATCTACAATCAAACATAAACAAGCAAGATACTATCAGGTACTAAGTTCATGATAAATTTAAGTTCAATTAATCATATTACTTAAGAACTCCCAATTAGAAAGACATCCCTCTAATCTTCTAAGTGATCACGTGATCCAAATCAACTAAACCATAACCTATCATCACGTGAAATGGAGTAGTTTTCAATGGTGAACATCACTATGTTGATCATATCTACTATATGATTCACGCTCGACTTTTCGGTCTCAGTGTTCTGAGGCCATATCTGCATATGCTAGGCTCGTCAAGTTTAACCTGAGTATTCTGCGTGTGCAAAACTGGCTTGCACCCGTTGTAGATGGACGTAGAGCTTATCACACCCGATCATCATGTGGTGTCTGGGCACGACGAACTTTGGCAATGGTGCATACTTAGGGAGAACATTTTTATCTTGAAATTTAGTGAGAGATCATCTTATAATGCTACCGTCAATCAAAGCAAGATAACATGCATAAAAGATAAACATCTCATGCAATCAATATAAGTGATATGATATGGCCATCATCATCTTGTGCTTGTGATCTCCATCTCCGAAGCATCGTCATGATCACCATCCTCACCGGCACGACACCTTGATCTCCATCGTAGCATCGTTGTCGTCTCGCCAATCTTATGCTTCTATGACTATCGCTACCGCGTAGTGATAAAGTAAAGCATTACAGGGCGATTGCATTGCATACAATAAAGCGACAACCATATGGCTCCTGCCAGTTGCCGATAACTTGGTTACAAAACATGATCATCTCATACAATAAAATTTAGCATCATGCCTTGACCATATCACATCACAACATGCCCTGCAAAAACAAGTTAGACGTCCTCTACTTTGTTTGTTGCAAGTTTTACGTGGCTGCTACGGGCTTAGCAAGAACCAATCTTACCTACGCATCAAAAACCACAACGATAGTTTGTCAAGTTGGTGTTGTTTTAACCTTCGCAAGGACCGGGCGTAGCCACACTCGGTTCAACTAAAGTTGGAGAAACTGACACCCGCCAGCCACCTGTGTGCAAAGCACGTCGGTAGAACCAGTCTCACGTAAGCGTACGCGTAATGTCGGTCCGGGCCGCTTCATCCTACAATACTGCCGAACCAAAGTATGACATGCTGGTAAGCAGTATGACTTATATCGCCCACAACTCACTTGTGTTCTACTCGTGCATATAACATCAACACATAAAACCTAGGCTCGGATGCCACTGTTGGGGAACATAGTAATTTCAAAAAAATTCCTACGCACACGCAATATCATGGTGATGCACAACAACGAGAGGGGAGAGTGTTGTCTACGTACCATCGTAGACTAGAAGCGGCAGTGTTATAACAACGCGGTTGATGTAGTCGTACGTCTTCACGGCCCGACCGATCAAGCACCGAAACTACGGCACCTCCGAGTTTTTGCACACGTTCAGCTTAATGACGATCCCCGGACTCCGATCCAGCAAAGTGTCGGGCACGAGTTCCGTCAGCACGAGGGCGTGGTGACGATCTTGATGTTCTACTGTCGCAGGGCTACAATATTATTGAGGATTATGGTGGATGGGGGCACCACACACGGCTAAGAGATCAATGTTCAATTGTTGTGTCTCTGGGGTGCCCCCCCCGCCCCCGTATATAAAGGAGTGGAGGAGGGGGGCGGCCAAGGAGGGTGGCGCGCCCAAGGGGGGAGTCCAACTCCCACCGGGAGTAAAGCACCGCTACAATATTATCGAGGATTATGGTGGAGGGGGGCACCGCACACGGCTAAGAGATCAATGATCAATTGTTGTGTCTCTGGGGTGCCCCCTGCCCCCGTATATAAATGAGTGGAGGAGGGGGCCGGCCAAGGAGGGTGGCGCGCCCAAGGGGGGGAGTCCAACTCCCATCGGGAGTAGGACTCCCCCTTTTCCTATTAGGAGTAGGAGAGGGAAGGAAGAGGAAGGAGGGAGGAAGGAAAGGGGGGCCGGCCCCCTTCCCAATTCGGATTGGGCTTGGGGGGGGGGGGCGCCCCCTCCCTTGCTCCTTTCCCCTCCTTTCCACTAAGGCCCAATAAGGCCCATATACCTCCCGGGGGTTCCGATAACCTCCGGGTGATCCGGTATTGTCCCGATCTTACCCGGAACCTTTCCGATGTCCAAATATAGTCGTCCAATATATCGATCTTTA
Source organism: Triticum dicoccoides (assembly GCF_002162155.2). Taxonomy (NCBI): domain Eukaryota; kingdom Viridiplantae; phylum Streptophyta; class Magnoliopsida; order Poales; family Poaceae; genus Triticum; species Triticum dicoccoides. Next base: position 566,233,564 of record NC_041390.1, on the reverse strand, counting down.
TGTCTCGACCATTTCAAGACTCCTCGTCAAGTCCGTGATCACATCCGGGACTCCGAACAACCTTCGGTACATCAAAATATATAAACTCATAATGAAACTGTCATCGTAACGTTAACCGTGCGGACCCTACGGGTTCGAGAACAATGTAGACATGACCGAGACACGTCTTCGGTCAATAACCAATAGCGGAACCTAGATGCTCATATTGGCTCCTACATATTCTACGAATATCTTTATTGGTCAGACCGCATAACAACATACGTTGTTCCCTTTGTCATCGGTATGTTACTTGCCCGAGATTCAATCGTCGGTATCTCAATACCTAGTTCAATCTCGTTACCGGCAAGTCTCTTTACTCGTTCCGTAATACATCATCTTGCAACTAACTTATTAGTTGGATTGCTTGCAAGGCTTAAGTGATGTGTATTACCGAGAGGGCCCAGAGATACCTCTCCGACAATCGGAGTGACAAATCCTAATCTCGAAATACGCCAACCCAACATGTAACTTTGGAGACACCTGTAGAGCACCTTTATAATCACCCAGTTACGTTGTGACGTTTGGTAGCACACAAAGTGTTCCTCCGGTAAACGGGAGTTGCATAATCTCATAGTCATAGGAACATGTATAAGTCATGAAGAAAGCAATAGCAACATACTAAATGATCGGGTGCTAAGCTAATGGAATGGGTCATGTCAATCACATCATTCTCCTAATGATGTGATCCCGTTAATCAAATGACAACTCATGTCTATGGTTAGGAAACATAACCATCTTCGATTAACGAGCTAGTCAAGTAGAGGCATACTAGTGACACTTTGTTTGTCTATGTATTCACACAAGTATTAAGTTTACGGTTAATACAATTCTAGCATGAATAATTAACATTTATCATGATATAAGGAAATAAATAATAACTTTATTATTGCCTCTAGGGCATATTTCCTTCAACAAATGCTTCAACCAGAGGCGTCTTCCGCCTCCTCCTCCCGTGAGATCTGCCAGCACCGTAGTGGTCAGGCATAAGCCCAAGTTTGCAAAGGTCAACATGATGAACGCAGCTCAGGCAGAGTACTCTTCAGAAGTGATTATGGGTAACCTTCGTGTTAACGATATTCCTGCAAAAGTTCTTTTTGAAACTAGTGCATCGCATTGTTTCATCTCAAGACCGTTTGCATCTAAGAATGAGTTGGCTTTCCAAGTTTTGCCTAATCCATTAGCAGTTGTCTCTCCGGGTAAGCGCATGAACGCTATCTCCATGGTTCCAGATGTTACCATCATGATGGGTGACTATAAGTTTCTGTCTTCTCCTAATGTTCTTGGTGACTCGGATATTGATCTTATTCTCGGAATGGACTGGCTTTCTAAGCACAAGGCTCAGCTTGATTGTGCTGCCAGGCAGATTCAATTGACACACTCGTCTGAGGATGTGATCGTCTTTTCCACTCGTGATGATACCATTCGACTATTTTCTCTCAATGAGAACGACAAGTTGGATGCCATCTCTCAGATTCCAGTCGTTTGTGAATATCAAGACGTCTTTCCAGAAGAGCTTCCAGGAATGCCTCCTCACCGGCCAGTTGAATTCTTCATCGATCTTGAGCCTGGCACAGAACCTGTTTGCAAACATCCTTACAAGCTTGGACCTGAAGAGTTGAAGGAGCTGAAGAAACAACTCGATATTCAAGAGCGTATGGGTCTCATCCGACCATGTTCTTCTCCATGGGGTTGTGGTGTTCTTTTTGTCAAGAAGAAGGATGGAACGGACCGACTTTGTGTCAACTACCGTCCATTGAACAAGAAGACCATAAAGAACAAGTACTCACTTCCCAACATCAATGAGCTTTTCGAACAACTCAAGGGTGCTCAAATATTCTCCAAGCTTGACCTCTGTATGGGCTATCATCAGATTCGCATTCGTGAACAAGACATCCCCAAGACAGCATTCAGGACAAGCTATGGTTCATATGAATACACGGTCATGTCTTTCGGCCTTGTCAACGCTCCTCCAACATTCTCTCGCATGATGAACTTCATCTTCAACGCCTACAGAACTGACTTCATCTTGGTCTATCTTGATGACATTCTAGTCTTTTCCAAGAACAAGGAGGATCATGCCAAGAACTTGAGATTGGTGCTGGACAAACTCAGAGAATATCAGCTCTATGCGAAGTTTTCAAAGTGCGAGTTTTGGCTCGATGAGGTTCTCTACCTTGGGCATATCATCTCTGCCAAGGGCATAGCTGTTAATCCTGAGAAGGTGTCTGCAATTGTGAATTGGGAACCACCTCAGAATGTGAAGCAACTCTGCAGCTTCCTTGGGCTCGCAAGCTATTACCGAAGGTTCGTTGAGAATTTCTCTAAGATCGCGAAGCCTCTTTCCAACCTTCTCCTGAAGCATGTGAAGTATGTCTGGTCGCCTGAATGTGACATCGCTTTCAACACCCTCAAAGAGAAGTTAGTCACTGCTCCAGCTCTGACTCCTCCTGATGAATCCAAACCATTCGAGGTTTTCTGTGATGCTTCCCTTCAAGGTCTCGGTGTTGTGTTAATGCAAGAGAAGAAAGTTGTGGCCTATACCTCTCGCCAATTGAAGCCCAACGAAAAGAACTATCCCACTCATGACCTCGAGTTGGCGGCAGTTGTCCATGCTCTTTTAACATGGAGACATCTCTTGTTGGGAAGGAAAGTGGACATCTTCACTGATCATAAGAGTCTCAACTACATCTTCACTCAGCCCAACCTCAACCTTAGGCAGACTTGTTGGGTCGAAATGATTCAAGAGTATAATCCGAGTATCGAATACACTCCAGGCAAGGCCAATGTCATTGCTGACGCTTTGAGCCGAAAGGCTTACTGCAACAGTTTGATTCTCAAGCCCTACCAACCAGAGATTTGTGAAGCTTTCCGCAAACTTAATCTCCAAGTTGTTCCTCAAGGATTCCTTGCCAACCTCCAAGTCTCTCCTACTTTGGAAGATCAGATTCGTGAGGCTCAACTTCTTGATGCTATGGTGAAGAAGGTGAAGATTGGGATTGCCAAGAACCAACCCAAGTACAAGTGTTATCGTCTTGATGACAAGGATACTCTATTCTTCGAGGATCGCATTGTTGTTCCTAAGGGTGACCTTCGTAAAGTCATTATGAACAAGGCTCACAATTCACTCCTCTTTATTCACCCTGGAAGTACAAAGATGTACCATGACCTCAAGCAGTCGTATTGGTGGACTCGAATGAAGCGCGAGATTGCTCACTTCATGAATGAATGTGATGTCTGCAGAAGAGTGAAAGCAGAACACCAATGACCAGCTGGTCTCCTCCAACCTCTTGCCATTCCAGAATGGAAGTTTGATCATATTGAGATGGACTTCGTGACTGGATTTCCAAAATCCAAGCATGGCAATGATGCTATCTTCATTGTCATCGACAAGCTCACTAAAGTGGCTCATTTCCTTCCTATCAAAGAATCTATCACAGCAGCTCAGTTGGCAGAGCTATATACCTCCAGGATTGTCTCTCTGCACGACATTCCGCAGTTGATATCTTCAGATCGTGGAAGCATCTTTACCTCTAAGTTCTGGGATTCCTTTCAGAAGGCCATGGGCACCAACATTCGCTTCAACACAACTTTTCATCCTCAAACTACTGGCCAAGTCAAGAGGGTCAATCAAATTCTTGAAGATATGCTCAGGGCATGTGTCATTTCTTTCGGTATGAAGTGGGAAGATTGTCTTCCATATGCCGAGTTCTCCTACAACAATAGCTTCCAAGCAAGTTCGGGCAAGGCCCCATTCGAGATTCTCTATGGCAGAAAGTGCCGTACTCCTCTTAATTGGTCAGAGACTGGTGAACGCCAACTTCTTGGAAATGACTTGATCAACAGAGGCTGAAGAAATGTGCAAAGTCATTCGTGAAAATCTCAAAGCCGCGCAATCGCGTCAGAAGAGTTACTATGATAGCAAGCATCATGACTTGGCTTTCGAGATCGGAGACCATGTCTACCTCCACGTCTCTCCAATGAAAGGTACTCGTCGCTTCGCTATCAAAGGGAAGCTTGCCCCTAGATACGTGGGTCCTTTCAAGATCATTGGCAAAAGAGGAGATCTCGCCTATCAACTTGAGCTTCCATCAAACTTTGCAAATGTGCACGACGTGTTTCATGTGTCTCAGCTTCGCAAGTGTTTCAAGACTCCTGACCGCACCATCAACTTTGAAGAGATTGATCTCCAAGAAGACCTGTCTTATCATGAGCATCCCGTGGCTATTCTTGAAGAAACTAAGCGCAAGACACACAACAAGTCTATCAAATTCCTAAAAGTGAAGTGGTCACATCATTCTGACCGTGAAGCCACGTGGGAATGCGAGGACCACCTCCGTTCCGAATACCCGGAGTTTTTCCAGTCCTAGATCTTGGGACGAGATCCTTTCGTAGTGGTGGAGTGTTGTAACGCCCCGTATGTAACTTGCCATATTTGTATTCCAACTCTTGCCATTTTCGGCACTAAGTTATGATATTTCCTCGTTGTTGGGTTTTGTCTCTGTGTTGCTTTTGTCTTTGTCATGCATCTCATATCATGTCATCATGTGCATCGCATTTGCATACGTGTTCGTCTCATGCATCCGAGCATTTCCCCATTGTCCGTTTTGCATTCCGGCGCTCCTATGTCCTCCGGTGTCCCCTTTTGCCTCTTTTCGTGTGCGGGTGTTAAATGTTCCCGGATTGGACCGATACTTGCCAAGCGGCCTTGGTTTACTATCGGCGCCTGTCAAGTTTCGTACCATTTGGACTTCGTTTGATACTCCAACGGTTAACCAAGGAACCGAAAAGGCCTCGTGTGTGTTGCAGCCCAACACCTCTCCAAAGTGGCCCAAAACCCCCTCCATCATCTCGGTCGTTCGATCACGATCGCGTGGCCGAAAACCGTGCTCAATTTGGAGTCTCCTAGCTCCCTCTACCTATAAATATATGCCCCTCCTCCGAAAATCTCGTAGTTGAAACCCTAAAAATCGTCCCCTCTGCCGTCGGACGTGTCCGCACCCACCGGACACGCCTGCGCCGCTGCGCCCAACCACCCAGGAGCCACCACGTGGCCTCCCGCCTCCGTCCACCGCGACGGCCAGCTCAGGCCCGAGGCTGGCCCCCGCGGCCCGGTCGCCGCGCGCCGCCGCCCGTCTCCTCCCGCCGCCTGCCCGCGCCCGAAGGTCCCTGCCTCCGCCGCCCAGTTCGTCGCTGGCCGCCTCCGACCGCGCTGCCCTCGTCACCGGCGAGCCCCGGCAAGCGCGTTGCCCCGCCGCCTTGACGTCCGCGTCGGCCCCGCGCCTCCTCCGGCCTCCTCCTCGTTCCGGTCACCGCCCCGCAGCTCCGGCCACCGTCCTGCCTTCATTGCCGGCGAGGTCCTGATGAACCTCGGGAGGCGTGCCCGATCTAGATCGGCTACAGGAAACCCTAGGTTGACTTCGGATTTTCCCTAAGTCCCCAGTTTGCATTATTTTTAGGCAACTTCATCATGTCATAACTTTGCACCCGTGGCTCCGTTTTGGGCATGTAGCATATCAAATTGTTCGTCTGGATGTGCACTTCATTTCATTCCATTGCACCATGTTCATTTGGGTTTGTCTTGATGCCCTAAATGTTGTTGCAAGAGTGCTATGTAATGTTAGGTTCTGATTCTTAACAGATATTGGACATTTGTCATTTTTACCATGTTTAATGTGTGCCTCCTATGATCTTGAGCCCTACATGTGTTTTGGGCTATGCCATGCCATCTTTACAGGGGTGTATGCCATGTATTTTTTTGATCTTTGTGGTGACTAGCACAAGCTTGCAAAGTAGCTCTCGTGATGTTGCTGATTTCAGGGACTTAGAATTCTTCTAAGTCATTTCCCTGATGATATTTTTATGCCATGTATTCATGTTGCTACAGAGTGATCCATGCCTCTTTTGAGCATGTTCTGTAAGGATGTTTTTGAGATATTGTTATGCTCTATCCATCCATGTCTTTGTTTGCAATTAAGAAGTACCCTAGAATTACTCAATCTTGCTCTACTTTTGCTATAAAATGTTCCTGGCCGATTGTTTACATGTTAATCAATTTTGCCTACGTAACTCTATTTTTGACATGCCCAGTTTTCTGCTAATTCTGGATCTGTTAACGAAACTTGCTATGTTTACATGCTTGCCATTGTATTTTCTGATCCCTTTTGGCTTATGGTCAGTAAGGGACTTTTGTTATATGCTTTGAGTAGTTTCATGACATGCCTGGCTTTACCATGATATGTTCCTGTAGAATGTTGTTATCTTGCTCTAAACATTGCTTCCTGATGTTAAATCCTGGCATGTTGTTATTTTCACTAAGTCTATGAACCTGATATCTTTTGCACTTTTGCCATGCTTGTTTGAACCTGGTATTGAGTGAATTAGCCGTAGCTCAGTGTTCATCTTTTGTCAAGCATCTTGAGTGGATCACTGCCATGTGCCTTGTTGCTATGTTAGAGTGTAGTAGCTTATTTTTCTTGATGCATTTAGATAGCATCGTGCTGTTAATCGCAGCTTAGTACCATTATTGTTTTCTTTGCCATTTGCAAACCGTGCATCCGATTCCGGTGATCTTTATATCGACTTCGACCGAAATCAACTCATCTTTCCAGCAGCACTCTTGATTTTCCAAGTTGAGGCCTGGTTCAATCTTTCCTTGCCGAAGCATGCATATGCATTGCATATCACATCCCGCATATCATGCCATGTTTTGCATCATGTTGCTTGCGCATTGCACCGTGGTTGATTGTGTCTCCCTTTGCTTGTGTTCTTGCTTTGGGTAGAACCGGGAGACGAGTACGTGATCGAGGAACCCGTTGAGTACGCTTACGAGGATCAAGCTTACGTCAACTCGAAGAACTTTGCAGGCAAGATGACCATACCCTCGAAATCACTTCTATCTTTGCTTGCTAGATGCTCGCTCTATTGCTATGCCTATGCTATGATACCTACCACATGCTTTATCATGCCTCCCATATTGCCATGTCAAACCTCTAACCCAACTTGTCCTAGCAAACCATTGTTTGGCTATGTTACCGCTTTGCTCAGCCCCTCTTATAGCATTGCTAGTTGCAGGTGAAGATTGGAGTTTGTTCCTTGTTGGAACATGCTTATTGTTGGGATATCACCATTATATCTTGTTTACTTTAATGCATCTACATACTTGGTAAAGGGTGGAAGGCTCGGCCTTATGCCTGGTGTTTTGTTCCACTCTTGCCGACCTAGTTTCCGTCATACCGATGTTATGTTCCTTGATTTTGTGTTCCTTACATGGTTGGTTTATAATGGGAACCCCTTGATAGTTCGCCTTGAATAAAACTCCTCCAGCAAGGCCCAACTTTGGTTTTACCATTTTCCACCTAGCCTCTTTTCCCTTGGGTTCTGCGGACTCAAGGGTCATCTTTATTTTAAACCCCCCGGGCCAGTGCTCCTCAGAGTGTTGGTCCAACCTGTCAGTTGCCGGTGGCCACCAGGGGCAACTCTGGGCTGGCCTACCGGAACCTTGGACAATCTGGTGTGCCCTGAGAACGAGATATGTGCAGCTCCTATCGTGATTTGTCGGCACATTCGGGCGGCTTTGCTGGTTTAATTTTACCATTGTCGAGATGTCTTGTAACCGGGATTCCGAGTCTGATCGGGTCATCCTGGGAGAAGGAATATCCTTCGTTGACCATGAGAGCTTGTGATGGGCTAAGTTGGGACACCCCTACAGGGATTTGATCTTTCGAAAGCCGTGCCCGCGGTTATGGGCAGATGGGAATTTGTTCATGTCCAGTTGTAGAAAACCTGAAACTTAACTTAATTAAAATGGATCAACATCGTGTGTAGCCGTGATGGTCTCTTTTCGGCGGAGTCCGGGAAGAGAACACGGCCTCGGGTTTTGCTTGAACGTAAGTATTTCTAGGATCACTTCTTGATCATAGATTCTCGAACGTGCTTTGCCTTCTCTTCTCGCTCTCATTTGCGTAAGGTAGCCACCATATATGCTAGTTCATTGCTGCAGCCCCACCTCATACCTTTTACCTACCCATAGGCTTAAATAGTCTTGATCGCGAGGGTGTGAGATTGCTGAGTCCCCATGACTCACAGATTACTTCCAAAACCAGATGCAGGTGTCGATGATACCATTCCAGGAGATACGACTGAGCTCAAGTGGGAGCTTGATGAGGACTCAGGACGATATTATGTTTCCTTTCCAGACGATCAGTAGTGGAGCCCAGTTGGGGCGATCAGGGTTCTTATGCATTTGGGGTTGTCTTTATTTTGGTTCCGTAGTCGGACCTTGATTGTATCTGGATGATTGTAATGCTATAATTTATGTAGTGTGTGAAGTGGCGATTGTAAGCCAACTATGTACCTCTTTCTTATTCAGTACATGGGATGTGTAAAGATTACCCCTCTTGCAACATTGCCTACAATGCGGTTATGCCTCTAAGTCGTGCTCCGACACGTGGGAGATATAGCCACATCGTGGGTATTACATCACATCTCTGCAAAACTCGATCAAGGTTGCTCAAGCAATCATCAAAAGAAGATCCATAGACGGAAAAGTCGTCCATGAAAACCTCACAAATCTTTTCACAAAAGTCAGAGAATATAGACATCATGCATCTTTGAAAGGTAGCAGGTGCATTACATAGACCAAAAGGCATACGTCTATAAGCAAAAGTACCAAAAGGGCATGTAAAAGTAGTCTTTGATTGATCTTTGGCTGACACATGTATTTGAGAGAAACCAGAATAACCATCTAGAAAGCAAAAATGTGTATGTTTGGACAATCTTTCTAGCATTTGATCGATAGAAGGTAAGGGGTAATGATCCTTTGTAGTAGCCTTAATTAATTTGCGGAAATCAATTACCATCGTATAACCTGTAATAATTCTTTGAGGAATCAATTCATCTTTATCATTAGGAACAACAGTAATACCTCCCTTCTTAGGGACACAATGGACAGGGCTTACCCACTGACTATCAGCAACAGGATAAATTATACCTGCCTCAAGGAGCTTTAGTATCTCCTTTCTTACCACTTCTTTCATTTTAGGATTCAGCCGGCGTTGATGATCACGAACTGGTTTAGCATCTTCTTCCAAATTAATTTTATGTTGACACAGAATGGGACTAATGCCCTTAAGATCATCAAGGGTATACCAAATAGTAGCACGGTGCTTCTTCAGATTTTTCAATAATCTCTCTTCCTCATGCTCTAAAAGGTTAGCACTAATAGTAACAGGATATATCTTTTTCTCATCAAGAAAAGCATATTTAAGAGTATCAGGTAACGGTTTAAGCTCAAACACGGGATCACCCTTGGGTGGAGGAGGATCCCCTAGGATTTCAACAGGTAAATTGCTTTTTAGAATAGGTTCCTGTTTAAAGAATACTTCATCTAATTCCCTTCTTTCATTCATAAACATGTTATTTTCATGGTCTAGCAAATATTGTTCTAAAGGATCACTAGGAGGTACGTCAATAGAAGCAAGACCAATAATTTCATCCTTACTAGGTAATTCTTCTTCACGGTGTTGTCTACTAAATTTAGAAAAATTAAATTCATGAGTCATATCAATCAAACCGACAGTAACAACATCCCTTTTGCAATCTATGGTAGCATTAAAAGTGTTTAAGAAAGGTCTACCAAATATAATGGGACAAAAGCTATCTTGTGGGGAACCAAGAACAAGAAAATCAGCAGGGTATTTAGTTTTCCCACACAAGACTTCAACATCTCTAACAATTCCCATTGGTGAAATAGTGTCTCTATTGGCAAGTTTAATTGTGACATCAATATCTTCCAACACAGCAGGTGCAATATCATGCATAACTTCTTGGCATAAGGAATAAGGTATTGCACTAGCACTAGCACCCATATCACATAAGTCATGATAACAATGATCTCTGATACGTCCATTTTGCATCATGGTTTTATATCGATATTTATCGCATTATGGACTGTTATTTCACTTTATATCACAATACTTATGGCGATTCTCTCTTATTTTACAAGGTTTACATAAAGAGGGAGAATGCCAACAGCTGGAATTCTGGGCTGGAAAAGGAGCAAATATTAGAGGCCTATTCTGCGCAACTCCAAAAGTCCTGAAACTTCACGGGACATCTTAAAAGAAATAAAGAAAAATCCTCGCCAAAGATGAAGGCCAGGGGGGCCACACCCTTCTCACAAGGGTGGGGGGCGCCCCCCCTAGGGCGCGCCCCCTACCTCGTGGGCCCCCTGGTGGCTCTCCGATGCCCATCTTCTCCTATATGAGGTCTTTCAATGAGAAAAAATAGGAGGGAACTTTTTGGGATGAGACTCCGCAGCCACGAGGCGGAACCTTGGCGGATCCAATCTAGAGCTCCGACAGAGCTGTTCTGCCAGGGATACTTCTCTCCGGAGGGGGAAATCATCACCATCGTCATCACCAACGCTCATCTCATTGGGAGAGGGCAATCTCCATCAACATCTTCACCAGCACCATCTCATCTCCAAACCCTAGTTCATCTCTTGTATCCAATTCTTGTCTTAAAGTCCGGGATTGGTGCTAGTAGGTAGCTAGTAGTGTTGATTACTCCTTGTAGTTGATGCTAGTTGGTTTATTTGGTGGAAGATCATATGTTCAGATCCTATATCATATTATTACCCCTCTTATTATGAACATGAATATGCTTTGTGAGTAATTACGTTCGTTCCTGAGGACAAGGGAGAAGTCTTGCTATGAGTAGTCATGTGAATTTGGTATTCGTTTGATATTTTGATAAGATGTATGTTGTCTAGCCTCTAGTGGTGTTATGTGAACGCCGACTACATAACACTTCACCATTATTTGGGCCTAGAGGAAGGCATTGGGAAGTAATAAGTAGATGATGGGTTGCTAGAGTGATAGAAGCTTAAACCCTAGTTTATGTGTTGCTTCGTAAGGGGCTGATTTGGATCCATATGTTTCATGCTATGGTTAGGTTTACCTTAATACTTTTGTTGTAGTTGCGGATGCTTGCAATAGAGGTTAATCATAAGTTGGATGCTTGTTCAAGTAAGAACAGCACCCAAGCACCGGTCCACCCAGATATCAAATTATCAGAGTATCGAACGCGAATCATATGAACGTGATGAAAACTAGCTTGATGATATTCCCATGTGTCCCCGGGAGTGCTTTTCCTATTATAAGAGTTTGTTCCAGCTTGTCCTTTTCTACAAAAGTATTGGGCCACCTTGCTGCACTTTATTCACTTTTGTTAATTGTTGCTCGTTACAATTTATCCCGTCACAAAACTATCTGTTACCACTTATTTCAGTACTTGCAGAGAATACCTTGCTGAAAACCGCTTATCATTTCCTTCTGCTCCTCGTTGGGTTCGACACTCTTACTTATTGAAAGGACTACGATAGATCCCCTATACTTGTGGGTCATCAAGACTCTTTTCTGGCGCCGTTGCTGGGGAGTGTAGCGCCTTTGGTAGGTGGAATTTGGTAAGGAAAAATTTATATAGTGTGTTGAAATTTACTGTCACTTGTTACTATGGAAAGTAATTCTCTGAGGGGCTTGTTCGGGGTATCTTCACCCTGTCCAGTAGAGCAAAGAGTTGCTCCTCAACCTACTGAACCTATTGAAAATGAAAATCCTTTTGAATTTCTTGCAGCTATGATGGAAAAACTGCTAGCTAATCCTTTTACAGGAGATGGAACAAAACATCCTGATGAGCACTTAATATATGTGGATGCAGTTTGTGGATTATTTAAGCTTGCAGGTATACCCGATGATGTTGCTAAGAAGAAGGTCTTCCCTTTATCTTTGAAGGGAGACACATTGATATGGTATAGGCTATGTGATGACATGAGATTCTGGGACTATAAAAGATTGAAGCTGGAATTTCATCGAAAGTATTACCCTATGCATCTTGTTCATCGTGATCGCAATTATATATATATAATTTCTGGCCTCGCGAAGGAGAAAGCATCGCTCAAGCTTGAGGGAGGCTTAAATCAATGTTATATTCATGCCCCAATCATGAGCTCTCAAGAGAAATGATTATTCAGAATTTATATGCTCGGCTTTCTGATAACAATCGCACCATGCTCGATACTTCTTGTGCTGGCTCTTTTATGATGAAGACTACTGAATTCAGATGGAATTTATTGGATAGAATTAAACGCAACTCTGAAGATTGGGACCTCGACGAAGGTAAGGAGTCAGGTATGACACCTAAGTTTGATTGTGTTAAATCTTTTATGGATACCGATATTTTCCTTAAGTTTAGCACTAAATATGGACTTGACTCTAAGATAGTAGCTTCTTTCTGTGAATCTTTTGCTACTTATGTTGATCTCCCCAAGGATAAGTCGTTTAAATATCATCCTCCCATAGAAGTAAAAGTAGCTGCACCTATTAAAGTTGAAGAAAAGACTGTCACTTATAATGATCCTATTGTTCCTACTTCTTATATTGAGAAACCACCTTTCCTTGTTAGAATAAAGGATCATGCTAAAGCTTCAACTGTTGTTCGTAAAAGCAATATTAGAAGTTATACACCTCCTGAGCAAGTTAAAGTAGAACCTAATATTGCTATTGTTAAAGATATCTTGTCTGAAAATATTGATGGGCATGTTATTCAGTTCGAAGGTGAAACTGCTAGAATTGCTAAACCTTGTGGTAAAGATAAACATAGACCTGTGGTAGGCGTGCCTGTTATTTCTGTTAAAATAGGAGATCATTGTTATCATGGCTTATGTGATATGGGTGCTAGTGCTAGTGTAATACCTATTGACTTATACGAAGAAATTAAGAATGAAATTGCACTTGTTGAGTTAGAAGATATTGATGTTACTATTAAACTTGCTAATAGAGATACTATTGCACCAATTGGAATTGTTAGAGATGTTGATTCTTGTGTGGGAAAACTAAATATCATGCTGATTTTCTTGTTCTTGGTTCCCCACAAGATAGCTTTTGTCCTATTATATTTGGTAGACCCTTCTTGAATACTGTCAATGCTACCATAGATTGCACAAAGAATGTTGTTACTGTTGGCTTGGATGATATGGTTCATGAGTTTAATTTCTCTAAATTTAGTAAACAACATCGTGAGGAAGAATTACCTAGTAAGGATGAAATTATTGTTCTTGCTTCTTTTGCCGTACCTCCTAGTGATCCTTTAGAACACTATTTGCTAGACCATGAAAATGATATGTTCATGAATAAAAGAAGGGAAATAGGTGAAGTATTCTTTAAACAGGAACCTATTCTGAAACACAATTTGCCTGTTGAAATCCTAGGGGATCCTCCTCCGCCTAAGGGTGATCCCGTGTTTGATCTTAAACCTTTGCCTGATAATCTTAAATATGCTTATCTTGATGAAAAGAAGATATATCCTGTTATTATTAGTGCTAACCTTTCAGAGCATGAAGAAGAAAGATTATTGAAAACTCTGAAGAAGCATCGTGCTGCTATTGGATATACTCTTGATGTTCTTAAGGGCATTAGTCCCACTCTATGTCAACATAAAGTAAATTTGGAAGCAGATGCCAAACCAGTTCGTGATCCTCAACGACGTCTGAATCCTAAAATGAAAGAAGTGGTAAGAAAAGAAATACTAAAGCTTCTGGAGGCAGGTATAATCTATCCCGTTGCTGATAGTGAGTGGGTAAGTCCTATCCATTGTGTCCCTAAGGAGGGAGGTATTACTATTGTTCCTAATGATAAAGATGAATTGATTCCGCAAAGAATTATCATAGGTTATAGGATGGTAATTGATTTCCATAAATTAAATAAAGCTACTAAGAAAGATCATTATCCCTTACCTTTTATTGATCAAATGCTAGAAAGATTATGCAAACATACACACTATTGCTTTCTAGATGGTTATTCTGGTTTCTCTCAAATACCTGTGTCGGCTAAAGATCAATCAAAGACTACTTTTACTGCCCTTTTGGTACTTTTGCTTATAGACGTATGCCTTTTGGTTTATGTAATGCACCTTCTACCTTTCAAATATGCATGATGGCTATATTCTCTGACTTTTGTGAAAAGATTTGTGAGGTTTTCATGCACGACTTTTCCGTCTATGGTTCCTCTTTTGATGATTGCTTGACCAATCTTGATCGAGTTTTGTAGAGATGTGAAGATACTAATCTTGTCTTGAATTGAGAAAAGTGTCACTTTATGGTTAATGAAGGTATTTTCTTGGGGCACAAAGTTTCTGAAAGAGGTATTGAAGTTGATAAAGCCAAGGTTGATGCTATTGAAAAGATGCCATGCCCCAAGGACATCAAAGGTATAAGAAGTTTCCTTGGTCACGCTGAATTTTATAGGAGGTTCATTAAGGACTTCTCAAAAATTTCTAGGCCTCTGACTAATTTATTGCAAAAAGATATACCATTTGTCTTTGATGATGATTGTGTAGAAGCATTTGAAATACTTAAGAAAGCAATAGTCTCTGCACCTATTGTTCAGCCACCTGATTGGAATTTACCCTTTGAAATTATGTGTGATGCTAGTGATTATGCTGTAGGTGTTGTTCTAGGGCAAAGAGTTGATAAGAAATTAAATGTTATTCATTATGCTAGTAAGACTCTAGACAATGCTAAAAGAAATTATGCTACTACTGAAAAAGAGCTTTTAGTAGTAGTATTTGCTTGTGATAAGTTCAGATCTTATATTGTTGATTCTAAAGTAACTATTCATACTGATCATGCTGCTATTAAACATCTTATGGAAAAGAAGGATGCTAAACCTAGACTTATTAGATGGGTTCTCTTGCTACGAGAATTTGATTTGAATATTGTTGATAGAAAGGGAGCTGAGAACCCCGTTGCAGACAACTTATCTAGGTTAGAAAATATTCTTGATGACCCACTACCTATTAATGATGACTTTCCTGATGAACAATTAAATGTTATAAGTACTTCTCGTAGTACTCCATGGTATGCTGATTATGCTAATTATATTGTTGCTAAGTTTATACCTATGAGAAACTAGGTGGTATAAGAAGTTTCCTTGATGAACAATTATATTGTTGCTACTCCATGGCCTTCATCTTTGGCGAGGATTTTTCTTTATTTCTTTTAAGATGTCCCGTGAAGTTTCAGGACTTTTGGAGTTGCGCAGAATAGGCCTCTAATATTTGCTCCTTTTCCAGCCCAGAATTCCAGCTGCCGGCATTCTCCCTCTTTGTGTAAACCTTGTAAAATAAGAGAGAATCGCCATAAGTATTGTGATATAAAGTGAAATAACAGTCCATAATGTGATAAATATCGATATAAAAGCATGATGCAAAATGGACGTATCAACTCCCCCAAGCTTAGACCTCGCTTGTCTTCAAGCGAAAAGCCGATAACAATAAATATGTCCTCATGTTTAGAGGTAGAGGCGTCGATAAAAATAAAATACGGACATGAAGGCATCATGATTATTCTTATAACAACAACATATATAGATTTTGTAATATGATTACTTATGTTCAAGTGATGATCTATTCACAATGCAAGAGTATAAATCATAAACCTTATTGGGCTCCGACAAACTATAATCTCAATCATTGAAGCAATTGCAATTTATCATAACATCGGAAAGAGTCTATGTCAGAGCTAAAAAGCAAGTCCACATACTCAACTATCATTTAGTCCTGCATAATTGCTAACACTCACGCGATACTTGTGGTTACGGAGTTTTAATCGGACACAGAGAAAGATAGGGGCTTAGTTTTGCCCCACAACCTTTTACCTCAAGGGTAATGTCAACAATAATGGTTCATGCTCCCCTACATCCAATTAGATATATATATATATATATCATGTTCTTTCCAACATGCTGAGCTTGCCAAAGGATAAAATGAAAAAGAAAAGGTGAAGATCACCATGACTCTTGCAGAAGGTAGAAGATAATAATAAAGGATAGGCCCTTCGCAGAGGGAAGCAGAGGTTGCCATGCGCTTTTATGGTTGGATATATAAAATCTCAATGCGAAAGAACGTCACTTTATATTGCCACTTGTGATATGAACCTTTATTATGCAGTCCGTTGCTTTTATTACTTCCACATCACAAGATCGTATAAAGCTTATCTCTCCCTCACCAATCAATCATATATATTTAGAGCAATTTTTATTGCTTTGCATCGATGACAACTTACTTGAAGGATCTTACTCAATCCATAGGTAGATATGGTGGACTCTCATGGCAAAACTGGTTTACGGATATTTGGAAGCACAAGTAGGATTTCTACTTGGTGCTAAGAATTTGGCTAGCATGAGGGGGAAAGGCAAGCTCAACAAGTTAGAGGAACCATGACAACATACTTTATCTCAGATATAAGAAAAACATAACTCATTACTTTGTCTTCCTTGTCCAACATCAACTCTTTAGCATGTTATATTTTAATGAGTGCTCCCAATCATAAAAGATGTCAATGATAATATACCTATATGTGAAAACCTCTCTTTCCTTATTAATTCCTATTAATTGCAACAATGACCAAAGCTATGTCTGCCAACTCCCAGCAACTTTTAATCATCATACTCTTTCGATGTGAAGTCATTACTCTCAATAAGATCAATATGAACTCTTTGTTTCTTTTTATTATTTTTCTCTTTTCTTTTGTTCACCCAAGATCATGGCAAGATAATCAAGCCCTTGATTCAACACTAATCTTTATTATATATAGCTCACAGACTCGATTACAAAGAGAGATCATAAAGCAAAACTCAAAACTAAATCATGCCATAGACTTTATTCTACTAGATCAAGATACTACTAATAGGATCGAACTAAGAAAAACGGTAAGGATAGGAGTTGTGATTGTGATACAATACTAGGGCACCTCCCCCAAGCTTGGCAGTTGCCAAGGGGAGTGCCCATACCCATGTGATTATATCTCCTTTGTTGGTGAAGAAGGTGGTGGTGACGGGTAATCGCACATCGAGCGTAAGAGGTCCTCCAGCTTGCGAATAATGCCCTTGAGTGCGACAATATGCTCCTTCAACAAAATATTTTCTTGTGTGAGATACTTGTTTTGTATACGAGCTAACTCAATCATCTTGAAAGCTTCGATCTCAGTTGGGGTAAGAAGGTTATGATCAAGTTGAAGGATGTCTTTTGCTGCCGGAGCTTGATCCTCCGTGGCCTTTTTGATCCTTTCATCCTTGTTGACCCTCGTGGGTTCTTCCCTCTTCAGATCTATCTTCATTAGCCAAGCATCATTGTCACCATTGTTGGAGGAGGGTGACGACATGATGCCTAGCCTGGAAAACCTTGACAAAAAACAGCTCAAAACAAGAACAGAGGAGGTTCGTGATACGGGAGTCAAAACCTTCGGGAGGTTATGTAATGAATTTTTACCGACCAAAATACGTAACGTGCAATAAAACGGAGTCTGGAAGGCACACGAGGTAGGGGGCGTGCCCAGGGGGTAGGGCGCGCCCACCACACTCATGGGGCCCTCGTGTTCTTCCCGGACTGCTACTTATTTTTCTATTTTTCTAAATATTCCAAAACGGGGAAATATTGCCTTAAAATTGTTTTGGAGTCGGTTTACTTACTGTACCACATACCTATTCTTTTTTGGAGTTTGAAATGTTCTGGAAAGTGTCCCTTATGTATTCCTCCGGGGTTACGGTTTCAATAATATTGGTTTCAACATTTATGGGATTACCTGAGATATAATGTTTGATTCTTTGACCGTTTACCACTTTCGGATTTGTGCCCTCTAAGTTGTTGATCTTTATGGCACTGGAACGATAGACCTCTTCGATAACATAGGGGCCTTCCCATTTAGAGAGAAGTTTTCCCGCAAAAAATCTTAAACGAGAGTTGTATAGCAATACATAATCACCTACATTAAACTCACGCTTTTGTATCCTTTTGTCATGCCATCTTTTAACTTTTTCTTTAAACATCTTGGCATTTTCGTAGCAACAATATAATTGTTCATCATACCACCTAATTTCTTGGGGCACAAAGTTTCTCATAGGTATAATTGTTCATCATGCCATTTTGCATCATGCTTTTATATCGATATTTATCACATTATGGACTGTTATTTCACTTTATATCACAATACTTATGGCGATTCTCTCTTATTTTACAAGGTTTACACAAAGAGGGAGAATGCCGGCAGCTGGAATTCTGGGCTGGAAAAGGAGCAAATATTAGAGGCCTATTCTGCGCAACTCCAAAAGTCCTGAAACTTCACGGGACATCTTAAAAGAAATAAAGAAAAATCCTCGCCAAAGATGAAGGCCATGGGCCCACACCCTTCTCACGAGGGTGGGGGGCGCCCCCCCTAGGGCGCGCCCCCTACCTCGTGGGCCCCCTGGTGGCTCTCTGATGCCCATCTTCTCCTATATGAGGTCTTTCCATGAGAAAAAATAGGAGGGAACTTTTCGGGACGAGACTCCGCCGCCACGAGGCGGAACCTTGGCGGATCCAATCTAGAGCTCTGGCAGAGCTGTTCTGCCAGGGATACTTCCCTCCCGGAGGGGGAAATCATCACCATCGTCATCACCAACGCTCCTCTCATCGGGAGAGGGCAATCTCCATCAACATCTTCACCAGCACCATCTCATCTCCAAACCCTAGTTCATCTCTTGTATCCAATTCTTGTCTTAAAGTTCGGGATTGGTGCTAGTAGGTAGCTAGTAGTGTTGATTACTCCTTGTAGTTGATGCTAGTTGGTTTATTAGGTGGAAGATCATATGTTCAGATCCTATATGCATATTATTACCCCTCTGATTATGAACATGAATATGCTTTGTGAGTAATTACGTTCGTTCCTGAGGACAAGGGAGAAGTCTTTCTATGAGTAGTCATGTGAATTTGGTATTCGTTTGATATTTTGATAAGATGTATGTTGTCTAGCCTCCAGTGGTGTTATGTGAAAATCGACTACATAAGACTTCACCATTATTTGGGCCTAGAGGAAGGCATTGGGAAGTAATAAGTAGATGATGGGTTGCTAGAGTGACAGAAGCTTAAACCCTAGTTTATGTGTTGCTTTGTAAGGGGCTATTTGGATCCATATGTTTCATGGTATGGTTAGGTTTACCTTAATACTTTTTTTGTAGTTGCGGATGCTTGCAATAGAGGTTAATCATAAGTGGGATGCTTGTTCAAGTAAGAACAGTACCCAAGCACCGGTCCACCCACATATCAAATTATCAAAGTATCAAACGTGAACCATATGAACATGATGAAAACTAGCTTGATGATATTCCCATGTGTCCTCGGGAGTGCTTTTCCTATTATAAGATTTTGTTCCGACTTGTCCTTTGCTACAAAAGGATTGGGCCACCTTGCTGCACATTATTCACTTTTGTTACTTGTTGCTAGTTACAATTTATCTCGTCACAACAAAGAGTTCTCCCATGTCCTTTTGTAGCAAAGGACAAGCCTGGACAAACTCTTATATGATGTAAAGCGCTCCCGAGGACACATGGGAATATCGTCAAGCTAGTTTTCATCACGTTCATATGATTCGCTTTCGGTACTTTGATAATTTGGTATGTGGGTGGACCGGTGCTTGGGTGCTGCCCTTACTTGGACAAGCATCCCACTTATGATTAACCTCTATTGCAAGCATCCGCAACTACAACAAAAGTATTAAGGTAAACCTAACCATAGCATGAAACATATGGATCCAAATCAGCCCCTTACGAAGAAACGCATAAACTAGGGTTTAAGCTTCTGTCACTCTAGCAACCCATCATCTACTTATTACTCCCCAATGCCTTCCTCTAGGCCCAAATAATGGTGAAGTGTCATGTAGTAGACGTTCACATAACACCACTAGAGGAGAGACAACATACATCTCATCAAAATATCGAACGAATACCAAATTCACATGACTACTAATAGCAAGACTTCTCCCATGTCCTCAGGAACAAAAGTAACTACTCACAAAGCATAAACATGTTCATAATCAGAGGGGTATTAATATGCATATAGGATATGAACATATGATCTTCCACAAATTAAACCAACTACCATCAACTACAAGGAGTAATTAACACTACTAGCAACCTACTAGCACCAATCCCGGACTTGGAGACAAGAATTGGATACAAGAGATGAACTAGGGTTCTGAGATGAGATAGTGCTAATGAAGAGATGTTGATGGATATTGCCCTCTCCCGATGAGAGGAGCGTTAGTGATGACGATCGCGATGATTTCCCCCTCCGGAAGGGAAGCTTCCCCGGTAGAACAGCTCCGCCAGAGCCCTAGATTGGTTCCGCCAAGGTTACGCCTCGTGGCGGCGGAGTTTCGTCCGAGAAGATGGCTTATGATTTTTTTCCATCGAAAGACTCCATATAGCAGAAGATGGCCACCGGAGGGCCACCAGGGGGCCCACGAGGTAGGGGGGCTCGCCCTGGGGGGTAGGGCGCGCCCCCACACTTGTGGGCAGGGTGTGGCCCTCTGGTGAAGTTCTTCCTCTTAGTATTTTTTATATATTTGGAAAACATCTTCCCTGAAGTTTCAGGACTTTTGGAGCTGTGCAGAATAGGTCTCTAATATTTGCTCCTTTTCCAGCCCAGAATCGCAGCTTTCGGCATTCTCCCCCTTTATGTAAACCTTGTAAAATAAGAGAAAATGGGCATAAGTATTGTGACATAATGTGTAATAACAGCCCATAATGCAATAAATATTGATATAAAAGCATGACGCAAAATGGACGTATCACACCTTTACCTAGAAGGCGTTCTAAGAATTCGGAATTTGTTGATCTTGATGCTAAAATTGATAATAGTGGGATTGAAGAAATTAAAACCCTAGATGTTGCTAAACCCACTATTATGGATTTCAAGTAATTTAACTAAGAAAATTGCTCTTTGATTGTTTGTATTTCCTTGTTACAATCCGTGCTAAATTCTCCTCACGCTTATAGTCAAAATAAAGCATTTACTAAACATATCGTTGATGCCTTGATGCAATCTTATGAAGAAAAACTTGAATTGGAAGTTTCTGTCCCTAGAAAACTTTATGATGAGTGGGAACCAACTATTAAAATTAAAATTAAAAATCATGAATGCTATGCTTTATGTGATTTGGGTGCTAGTGTTTCCACGATTCCAAAGACTTTGTGTGATTTGTTAGGTTTCCGTGATTTTGATGATTGCTCTCTAAACTTGCACCTTGCGGATTCCACTATTAAGAAACCTATGGGAAGAATTAATGATGTTCTTATTGTTGCAAATACGAATTATGTACCCGTAGATTTTATTGTTCTTGACATAGATTGCAATCCTTCATGTCCTATTATTCTTGGTAGACCTTTCCTTAGAACGATTGGTGCAATTATTGATATGAAGGAAGGAAATATTGGATTCCAATTTCCATTAAGGAAAGGCATGGAACACTTTCCGAGAAAAAAATTAAATCACCTTATGAATCTATTATGAGAGCCACTTATGGATTGCCTACCAAAGATGGCAATACCTAGATCTATTCTTGCTTGTTATGCCTAGCTAGAGGCGTTAAACGATAGCGCTTGTTGGGAGGCAACCCATTTTTTTATTCCTTGCTTTTTGATCCTGTTTAGTAATAAATAATTTATCTAGCCTCTGTTTTGGTTGTGTTTTTTGTGTTTAATTAGTGTTTGTGCCAAGTAGAACCGTTGGGAAGACTTGGGGAAAGTCTTGTTGAACTTGCTGTAAAAAACAGAAACTTTAGTGCTCACGAGAACTGCTGCCATTTTTATTTGGAAAGTGATATTTAGTTAATTATTTCTGCAGATGATTAATATATAAATTTATCACGTCCAGAAATTTATTTTAGAATATTTGGGGATCCAGATCTTGCGCTAGCTACAGATTACTACAGACTGTTCTGTTTTTGACAGATTCTGTTTTTCGTGTGTTGTTTGCTTATTTTGATGAATCTATGGCTAGTAAAATAGTTTATAAACCATAGAGAAGTTGGAATACAGTAGGTATAACACCAATATAAATAAAGAATGAGTTCATTACAGTACCTTGAAGTGGTCTTTTGTTTTCTTTTGCTAACGGAGCTCACGAGATTTTCTACTTTAAGTTTTGTATTGTGATGTTTTCAAGTTTTGGGTAAAGATTTGATGGATTATGGAACAAGGAGTGGAAAGAGCCTAAGCTTGGGGATGCCCATGGCACCCCCAATATAATCTAAGGACACCTAAAAACCAAAGCTTGGGTATGCCCCAGAAGGCATCCCCTCTTTCGTCTTCTTCTATCGGTAACTTTACTTGGAGCTATATTTTTATTAACCACATGATATGTGTTTTTCTTGGAGCGTCTTGTATGATTTGAGTCTTTGATTATTAGTTTAACACAATCATCCTTGCTGTACACACCTTTTGAGAGAGCCATATATGATTTGGAATTTGTTAGAATACTCTATGTGCTTCGCTTATATCTTTTGAGTTATATAATTTTGCTCTAGTACTTCACTTATATATATTTTAGAGCACGGTGGTGGATTTTTTTATAGAAACTAGTGATCTCTCATGCTTCACTTAGATTATATTGAGAGTCTTTAATAGCATGGTAATTTGCTTAAAATCTTAATATGCTTGGTACACAAGATTAATAATAAAACTTTCTTATGAGTGTGTTGAATACTATGATAAGTTTGATACTTGATAATTGTTTTGAGATATGGAGATGGTTATATAAAAGTCATGCTAGTTGAGTAGTTGTGAATTTGAGAAATACTTGTGTTGAACCTTGTGATTCCCGTAGCATGCACGTATGGTGAACCGTTATGTGATGATGTCAGAGCATGATTTATTTATTGATTGTCTTCCTTATGAGTTGCGGTCGGGGACGAGCGATGGTCTTTTCCTACCAATCTATCCCCCTAGGAGCATGCGCGTAATACCTTGCTTTGATAACTTCTAGATTTTTGCAATAAGTATATGAGTTCTTTATGACTAATGTTGAGTCCATGGATTATACGCACTTTTCTCACCCTTCCACCTTTGCTAGCCTCTCTAATACAGCGCACCTTTCGCCAGTATCATACACCCACCATATACCTTCCTCAAAACAGCCACCATACCTACCTATTATGGCATTTCCATAGTCATTCTGAGATATATTGCCATGCAACTTTCCACCGTTCCGTTTATGATGACACACTCCATCATTGTCATATTGCTTAGCATGATCATGTAGTTAACATCGTATTTGTGGCAAAGCCACCGTTCATAATTCTTTCATACGTGTCACTCTTGATTCATTGCATATCCCGGTACACCGCTGGAGGCATTCATATAGAGTCATATTTTGTTCTAAGTATCGGGTTGTAATTGTTGAGTTGTAAGAAAAATAAAAGAGTGATGATCATCATTATTAGAGCATTGTCCCAGTGAGGAAAGGATGATGGAGACTATGATTCCCCCACAAGTCGGGATGAGACTCCGGACGAAAAATAAAAAAAAGGAAAAAGAAAGAAAGAAAAGAGGCCATAAAAAAGAGAAGGCCCAAATAAAAAAATGAGAGAAAAAGAGAGAAGGGACAATGCTACTATCCTTTTACCACACTTGTGCTTCAAAGTAGCACCATGATCTTCATAGTAGAGAATCTCTCATGTTATCAATTTCATATACTAGTGGGAATTTTTCATTATAGAACTTGGCTTGTATATTCCATTGATGGGCTTCCTCAAAATGCCCTAGGTCTTCATGAGCAAGCAAGTTGGATGCACACCCACTTAGTTTCTTTTTGAGCTTTCGTATACTTATAGCTCTAGTGCATCCGTTGCATGGCAATCCCTACTCACTCACATTGATATAATTGATGGGCATCTCCATAGCCCGTTGATATGCCTAGTTGATGTGAGACTATCTTCCCCTTTTTGTCTTCTCCACAACCACCACTCTATTCCACCTATAGTGCTATGTCCATGGCTCACGCTCATGTATTGTGTGAAAATTGAAAAAGTTTTGAGAATGTCAAAAGTATGAAACAATTGCTTGGCTTGTCATCGTGGTTGTGCATGATTTAAATATTTTGTGTGGTGAAGATAAAGCATAGCCAGACTATATGATTTTGTAGGGATAACTTTCTTTAGCCATGTTATTTTGAGAAGACATAATTGCTTTGTTAGTATGCTTGAAGTATTATTATCTTTATGTGAATATGAACTTTTGTCTTGAATCTTTCAGATCTGAATATTCATACCACAATTAATAAGAATTACATTAAAATTATGCCAGGTAGCACTCCACATCAAAAATTCTGTTTTTATCATTTACCTACTCGAGGATGAGCAAGAATTAAGCTTGGACCCTACGTTAAGGCACAAGAGAGGAGGCCACGAGGTAGGGGGTGCGCTTGCCTACCCCAGGCGCACCCTCCACCCTCATGGGCCCCCTGTTGCTCCACCGACGTACTCCTTCCTCCTATATATATCCACGTACCCCCAAACGATCAGATACGGAGCCAAAACCTTAATTCCACCACCGCAACTTTCTGTATCCACGAGATCCCATCTTGGGGCCTGTTCCGGAGCTCCGCCGGAGGGGGCATCGATCACGGAGGGCTTATACATCAACACCATAGCCCTTTCGATGAAGTGTGAGTAGTTTACCTCAGACCTACGGGTCCATAGTTAGTAGCTAGATGGCTTCTTCTCTCTTTTTCGATCTCAATACAATGTTCTCCCCCTCTCTTGTGGAGAACTATTCGATGTAATCTTCTTTTTGCGGTGTGTTTGTTGAGACCGATGAATTGTGGGTTTATGATCAAGTCTATCTATGAATAATATTTGAATCTTCTCTGAATTATTTTATGTATGATTGGTTATCTTTGCAAGTCTCTTCGAATTATCAGTTTGGTTTGGCCTACTAGATTGATCATTCTTGCAATGGGAGAAGTGCTTAGCTTTGGGTTCAATCTTGCGGTGTCCTTTCCCAGTGACAGTTGGGGCAGCAAGGCACGTATTGTATTGTTGCCATCGAGGATAACAACATGGGGTTTTCTTCATATTGCATGAGTCTATCCCTCTACTTCATGTCATCTCGCTTAAGGCATTACTCTGTTTTTAACTTAATACTCTAGATGCATGCTGGATAGCGGTCGATGAGTGGAGTAATAGTAGTAGATGCAGGCAGGAGTCGGTCTACTTGTCCCGGACATGATGCCTATTTACATGGTCATCCCTAGATATTCTCATAACGATGCTCAATTCTGTCAATTGCTCAACAGTAATTTGTTCACCCACCGTAGAATACTTATGCTCTCGAGAGAAGCCACTAGTGAAACCTATGGCCCCCGGGTCTATCTTTATCATATTAATCTCCTACTACCTAGTTATTTCCTTTGCTATTTACTTTGCCTTTATTTTACTTTGCATCTTTATCATAAAAATACCAAAAATATTATCTTTATCATATCTATTAGATCTCACTCTCGTAAGTGGCCTTATAGGGATTGACAACCCCTATTTGCGTTGGTTGCAAGGATTTATTTGTTTTGTGCAGGTACGAGGGACTCGTGTGTAGCCTCCTACTGGATTGATACCTTGGTTCTCAAAAACTGAGGGAAATACTTACGCTACTTTGCTGCATCATCCCTTCCTCTTCGAGGAAAACCACCGCAGTGCTCAAGAGGTAGCACCCATCACATACCCTTATCTCCCGCATTACATTATTTGCCATTTGTCTCTCGTTTCCTCTCCCCCACTTCACCCCTGCCGTTTTATTGGCCCTCTCTCTCTATCCTCCATCTCTTTCTCTATTTGCCTCTTTTTGCCCGCTTGTTTTTTGTTTGCTTGTGTGTTAGTTTGCTTGCCTGTCGTTATGGCTAGTCCCTTATCTTCTCCGTTATCTCCCGAGAGTGAAATTCTAAATTTTAAGCAAAGGGAGGGAGAAAATCTAAAATATGCTTGGTATAGAATTTGCAATGCTCAAAATAGATCTACCAGGAAGCAATCTACTTCCGTTCTTCTTCGCAATTTTTATGTAGGCATAACTCGTTGGCACAGATATATCCTTGTTACTATTACCGGAGGGAACTTCTTGGGTAGCCATACTTTTGATTCTTATAATGCTATGATAGATTTGTTTGGTTGTTGGTTAATGGAACTGTATTAACTTTGGAGCATGTAATGCAAAGGCTTGAAATTATTGAAAATAAGGTTGCTACCATAGAGTTAATTGAAAATTTGGATAAAAATATTGACAACCGAATCTCTCAATATGGATCTAAAGTAGGAGTCACTTTGAAAAATATTAAAGAGAAGGAACCCATAGTTAATGAGAAAATAAATCACGATTCCACTAGAATTGATAGACTTGAGGATATTATTACCAAGTTGGGAACTGCTTTTTCTTCCGTAAAGAACACTCCAAGTCCTCCCGCTAAAATTTCCAAGCTTATGTATGTTCCTAAGAATAAGGGTGAATCCTCTAGTAAGGAAACTATGGATCTCAAATCTATAAGTGTTCATCCCAATCTTTTTGCTATCATTAAGGAACCATTCATTACAAATGATTTTTTCGATCTTGTGCCTAAAAATTTGATAATCAATAAAAAGGAAGAAATCCCTAAAGATGGTAGATGCCTCATTGAAGAATTGCCTACCAAAGATGGAAATACCTAGATCTATCCTTGCTTGTTATGCCTAGCTAGGGGCGTTAAACGATAGCACTTGTTGGGAGGCAACCCAATTTTATTTTTATTCCTTGCTTTTTGCTCCTGTTTAGTAATAAATAATTTATCTAGCTTCTATTTCATTTGTGTTTTTTGTGTTTAATTAGTGTTTGTGCCAAGTAGAACCGTTGGGAAGAATTGGGGAAAGTCTTGTTACACTTGCTGTAAAAAAACAGAAACTTTAGCGCTCACGAGAACTACTGCCATTTTTATTTGGAAAGTGATATTTAGTTAATTCTTTTTGCAGATGATTAATAGATAAATTCCTCACGTCCAGCAATTTATTTTAGAATTTTTGGGGTTCCATATCTTGCGCTAGCTACATATTACTACAGACTGTTATGTTTTTGACAGATTCTGTTTTTGTGTGTGTTGTTTGCTTATTTTGATGAATCCATGGCTAGTAAAATAGTTTATAAACCATATAGAAGTTGGAATACAGTAGGTATAACACAAATATAAATAAATAATGAGTTCATTACAGTACCTTGAAGTGGTCTTTTGTTTTCTTTCGCTAACGGAGCTCACGAAATTTTCTACTTTAAGTTTTGTGTTGTGAAGTTTTCAAGTTTTGGGTAAAGATTTGATGGATTATGGAACAAGGTGTGGCAAGAGCCTAAGCTTTGGGATGCACATGGCACCCCCAAGATAACCTAAGGACACCTAAAAGCCAAACCTTGGGGATGCCCATGGCACTCTCAAGATAACCTAAGGACACCTAAAAGCCAAAGCTTTCCAGGGCATCCCCTCTTTCGTCTACTTCTATCGGTAACTTTACTTGGAGCTATATTTTTATTCGCCACATGATATGTGTTTTGCTTGAATCGTCTTGTATGATTTGAGTCTTTACTTTTTAGTTTACCACAATCATCCTTGCTGTACACACCTTTTGAGAGAGCCATACATGATTTGGAATTTGTTAGAATACTCTATGTGCTTCGCTTATATCTTTTGAGTTATGTAATTTTGCTCTAGTACTTCACTTATATCTTTTAGAGCATGGTGGTGGATTTGTTTTATAGAAACTATTGATCTCTCATGCTTCACTTAGATTATTTTGAGAGTCTTAAATAGCATGGTAATTTGCTTACAATCCTAATATGCTTGGTATACAAATAAAACTTTTTCTTATGAGTGTGTTGAATACTATGAGAAGTTCGATGCTTGATAATTGTTTTGAGACATGAAGATGGTGATATTAAAGATTTTCTAGTTGAGTAGTTGTGAATTTGAAGAATACTTGTGTTAAAGTTTGTGATTCCCGTAGCATGCACATATGGTGAACCGTTATGTGATGAAGTCGGAGCTTGATTTATTTTTTGATTGTCTTCCTTATGAGTGGTGGTTGGGGACGAGCGATGGTCGTTTCCTACCAATCTATCCCCCTAGGAGCATGCATGTAATACTTTGCTTCGACAACTTGTAGATTTTTGCAATAAGTATATGAGTTCTTTATGACTAATGTTGAGTCCATGGATTATACGCACTCTCACCCTTCCACCTTTGCTAGCCTCTCTAATACCGCGCACCTTTCGCCGGTATCATACACCCACCATATACCTTCCTCAAAACAGCCACCATACCTACCTATTATGGCATTTCCATAGCCATTCCGAGATATATTGCCATGCAACTTTCCACCGTTCCGTTTATTATGAGACACTCCATCATTGTCATATTGCTTAGCATGATCATGTAGTCGACATTGTATTTGTGGCAAAGCCACCATTCTTAATTATTTCATACATGTCACTCATGAGTCATTGCATATCCCGGTACACCGCTGGAGGCATTCATATAGAGTCATATTTTGTTCTAAGTATCGAGTTGTAATTGTTGAGTTGTAAGGAAATAAAAGTGTGATGATCATCATTATTAGAGCATTGTCCCAGTGAGGAAAGGATGATGGAGACTATGATTCCCCCACAAGTCGGGATGAGACTCTGGACGAAAAATATATAAAAAAGAGAAAGACAAGAGGCCATAAAAAAGAAGAGAAAAGGCCCAAAAAAATGAGAGAAAAAGAGAGAAGGGGCAATGTTACTATCCTTTTACCACACTTGTGCTTCAAAGTAGCACCATGATATTCATGATAGAGAGTCTCCTATGATATCACTTTCATATACTAGTGGGAATTTTTTTTCATTATAGAACTTGGCTTGTATATTCCAATGATGGGCTTCCTCAAAATGCCCTAGGTCTTAATGAGCAAGCAAGTTGGATGCACACCCACTTAGTTTCTTTTTGAGCTTTCATATACTTATAGCTCTAGTGCATCCGTTGCATGGCAATCCCTACTCACTCACATTGATATCTATTGATGGGCATCACCATAGCCCATTGATACGCCTAGTTGATGTGAGACTATCTTCTGCCTTTTTGTCTTCTCCACAACCACCATTCTATTCCACCTATAAGTGCTATGTCCATGGCTCACGCTCATGTATTGCGTGAAGATTGAAAAAGTTAGAGAACACCAAAAGTTTGCTCGGCTTGTCATCGGGGTTGTGCATGATTTAAATATTTTGTGTAGTGAAGATAGAGCATAGCCAGACTATATGATTTTGTAGGGATAACTTTCTTTGGCCATGTTATTTTGAGAAGACATAATTGCTTAGTTAGTATGCTTGAAGTATTATTATCTTTATGTCAATATGAACTTTTGTCTTGAATATTTCGAATATGAATATTCATACCACAATTAAGAAGAGTTACATTAAAATTATGCCAAGTAGCACTCCGCATCAAAAATTCTGTTTTTATCATTTACCTACTCGACGACGAGCAGGAATTAAGCTTGGGGATGCTTGATACATCTCCAACGTATCTATAATTTTTGATTGCTCCATGCTATATTATCTACTTTTTTGGACATTATTGGGCTTTATTATCTACTTTTATATTATTTTTGGGACTAACCTATTAACCGGAGGCCCAACCCAGAATTGCTGTTTTTTGCCTGTTTCAGAGTTTCGCGGAAAAGGAATATCAAACGGAGTCGAAACAGAATGAAACCTTCGGGAACGTGATTTTCGAAACGAACATCATCCAGGAGACTTGGACCCTACGTCAAGAAATAAAGGAGTAAGCCACGAGGTAGGGGGCGCGCCTACCCCCCCCCCCCAGGCGCGCCCTCCACCCTCGTGGGCCCCCTGTTGCTCCACCGACGTACTCCTTCCTCCTATATATACCTACGTACCCCCAAACGATCAGAGATGGACCCAAAAACCTAATTCCACCGCCGCAACTTTCTGTATCCACGAGATCCCATCTTGGGGCCTGTTCCGGAGCTCCGTCGGAGGGGGCATCCATCACGGAGGGCTTCTACATCAACACCATAGCCTCTCCGATGAAGTGTGAGTAGTTTACCTCAGACCTTTGGGTCCATAGTTATTAGCTAGATGGCTTCTTCTCTCTTTTTGGATCTCAATACAATGTTCCCCCCCTCTCTTGTGGAGATCTATTCGATGTAATCTTCTTTTTGCGGTGTGTTTGTTGAGACCGATGAATTGTGGGTTTATGATCAAGATTATCTATGAACAATATTTGAATCTTCTCTGAATTCTTTTATGTATGATTGGTTATCTTTGCAAGTCGCTTCGAATTATTAGTTTGGTTTGGCCTACTAGATTGATCTTTCTTGCAATGGGAGAAGTGCTTAGCTTTGGGTTCAATCTTGCGGTGTCCTTTCCCAGTGATAGTAGGGGCAGCAAGGCACATATTGTATTGTCGCCATCGAGGATAACAAGATGGGGTTTTCATCATATTGCATGAGTTTATCCCTCTACATCATGTCATATTGCTTAAGGCGTTACTCTGTTTTTAACTTAATACTCTAGATGCATGCTGGATAGCGGTCGATGAGTGGAGTAATAGTAGTAGATGCAGGCAGGAGTTGGTCTACTTGTCTCGGACATGATGCCTATATACATGATCATACCTAGATATTCTCATAACTATGCTCAATTCTGTCAATTGCTCAACAGTAATTTCTTCACCCACAATAGAATACATATGCTCTCAAGAGAAGCCACTAGTGAAACCTATGGCCCCCGGGTCTATCTTTATCATATTAATCTCCTACTACTTAGGTATTTCCTTTGCTTTTTTACTTTTCCTTTATTTTACTTTGCATCTTTATCACGAAAATACCAAAAATCTTATCTTATCATATCTATCAGATCTCACTCTCGTAAGTGGCCGTGTAGGGATTGACAACCCCTATTCGCGTTGGTTGCGAGGATTTATTTGTTTTGTGCAGGTACGAGGGACACGCGCGTAGCCTCCCACTGGATTCATACCTTGGTTCTCAAAAACTGAGGGAAATACTTACGCTACTTTGCTGCATCATCCCTTCCTCTTCGGGGAAAACCAACGCAGTGCTCAGGAGGTAGCAGCATGCACATATGGTAAACGTTATGTAACAAATTTGAAACATGAGGTGTTCTTTGATTGTCCTCCTTATGAGTGGCGGTCAGGGACGAGCGATGGTCTTTTCCTACCAATATATCCCCCTAGGAGCATGCACGTAGTGCTTGGTTTTAGATGACTTGTAGATTATTGCAATAAGTATGTGAGTTCTTTATGACTAATGTTGAGTCCATGGATTATACGCACTCTCACCCTTCCATCATTGCTAGCCTCTTCAATACCATGTCATTGCCCTTTCTCACATTGAGAGTTGGTGCAAACTTCGCCGGTGTATCGAAACCCCGTGATATGATACGCTCTTTCACAAATAAACCTCCGTATATCTTACTCAAAACAGCCACCATACCTACCTATTATGGCATTTCCATAGCCATTCCGAGATATATTGCCATGCAACTTTCCACCATTCCGTTTATCATGACACATTCATCATTGTCATATTTCTTAGCATGATCATGTAGTTGACATAGTATTTGTGGCAAAGCCACCGTTCATAATTCTTTCATACATGTCACTCTTGGTTCATTGCATATCCCGGTACACCATCGGAGGCATTCATATAGAGTCATCTTTTGTTCTAGCATCGAGTTGTAATCATTGAGTTATAAATAAAGAGAAGTGTGATGATCATCATTTTCTAGAGCACTGTCCCAAGTGAGGAATTAAAAAAAGAAAGGCCATAAAAAGAAGAAGAGAAGGCCCAAAAAAATGAGAGAAAAAGAGAGAAGGGACAATGCTACTATCCTTTGCCACACTTGTGCTTCAGAGTAGCACCATAATCTTCATGATAGAGAGTCTTTTGTTTTGTCACTTTCATATACTAGTGGGAATTTTTCATTATAGAACTTGGCTTGTATATTCCAACAATGGGCCTCCTCAAGTGCCCTAGGTCTTCGTGAGCAAGCAAGTTGGATGCACACCCACTTAGTTTCTTTTCTTGATCTTTCATACATTTATAGCTCTAGTGCATCCGTTGCATGGCAATCCCTACTCCTTGCATTAACATCAATCGATGGGCATCTCCATAGCCCATTGATTAGTCTCGTTGATGTGAGACTTTCTCCTTTTCTGTCTTCTCCACATAACCCCCATCATCACATTCTATTCTACCCATAGTGCTATGTCCACGACTCGCGCTCATATATTGCGTGAAAGTTTATAGGTTTGAGATTACTAAAGTATGAAACAATTGCTTGGCTTTTCATCGGGTTTGTGCATGATGAGAGCATTCTTGTGTGATGAAAATGGAGCATGACTAAACTATATGATTTTGTAGGGATGAACTTTCTTTGGCCATGTTATTTTGAGAAGACATAATTGCTTAGTTAGTATGCTTGAAGTATTATTATTTTTATGTCAATATGAACTTTTATCTTGAATCTTTCGGATCTGAATATTCATACCACAATTAAGAAGAATTACATTAAAATTATGCCAAGTAGCACTCCACATCAAAATTATATTTTTTATCATTTACCTACTCGAGGATGAGCAGGAATTAAGCTTGGGGATGACTGATACGTCTCCAACGTATCTATAATTTTTGATTGCTCCATGCTATATTATCTACTGTTTTGGACATTATTGGGCTTTATTATCCACTTTTATATTATTTTTGGGACTAACCTATTAACCGGAGGCCCAACCTAGAATTTCTGTTTTTTGCCTATTTCAGAGTTTCGCAGAAAAGGAATATCAAACGGGGTCCAAATGGAATGAAACCTTCGGGAACGTGATTTTCGAAACGAACATGATCCAGGAGACTTGGACCCTACGTCAAGAAATAAAGGAGGAAGCCACGAGGTAGGGGGTGCGCCTACCCCCCCCCCCCAGGCGCGCCCTCCACCCTCGTGGGGCCCCTGTTGCTCCACCGACGTACTCCTTCCTCCTATATATACCTACGTACCCCCAAACGATCAGAAACGGAGCCAAAAACCTAATTCCACCGCCGCAACCTTATGTATCCACAAGATCCAATCTCTGGGCCTGTTCTGGAGCTCCGTCGGAGGGGGCATCCATCACGGAGGGCTTCTACATCAACACCATAGCCTCTCCGATGAAGTGTGAGTAGTTTACCTCAGACCTTCGGGTCCATAGTTATTAGCTAGATGGCTTCTTCTCTCTTTTTGGATCTCAATACAATATTCTCCCCCTCTCTTGTGGAGATCTATTCGATGTAATCTTCTTTCTGCGGTGTGTTTGTTGAGACCGATGACTTGTGGGTTTATGATCAAGATTATCTATGAACAATATTTGAATCTTCTCTGAATTCTTTTATGTATGATTGGTTATCTTTGCAAGTCTCTTCGAATTATCAGTTTGGTTTGGCCTACTAGATTGATCTTTCTTGCAATGGAGAAGTGCTTAGCTTTGGGTTCAATCTCGCGATGTCCTTTCCCAGTGACAGTAGGGGCAGCAAGGCACGTATTGTATTGTTGCTATCGAGGATAGCAAGATGGTTTTTTTATCATATTGCATGAATTTATCCCTCTACATCATGTCATCTTGCTTAAGGCGTTACTCTATTTTCATGACCTTAATACTCTAGATGCATGCTGGATAGCGGTCGATGAGTGGAGTAATAGTAGTAGATGCAGGCAGGAGTCGGTCTACTTGTCTCGGACGTGATGCCTATATACATGATCATACCTAGATATTCTCATAACTATGCTCAATTCTGTCAATTGCTCAATGGTAACCCACATGTATAGGGGATCGCAACAGCTTTCGAGGGTAGAGTATTCAACCCAAATTTATTGATTCGACACAAGGGGGGCCAAATAATATTCTCAAGTATTAGAAGCTGAGTTATCATTTCAACCACACCTGGAAACTTAGTATCTGCAGCAAAGTGTTTAGTAGCAAAGTAATATGATAGTAATGGTAACGGTAACAAAAGAGTAATGAAAGCAAAGTAATGTTTTTGGTATTTTGTATTGATTGTAACAATAGCAACAAAAAAGTAAATAAGCGTAAACCAGTATACGGAAAGCTCGTAGGCATTGGATCAATGATGGATAATTATGTCGGATGCGTTTCATGATGTAAGCGTCATAACATAGGGTGACACAGAACTAGCTCCAATTCGTCAATGTAATGTAGGCATGTATTCGGAATATAGTCATACATGCTTATGGAAAAGAACTTGCATGACATCTTTTGTCCTACCCTCCCGTGGCAGCGGGGTCCTAATGGAAACTAAGGGATATTAAGGCCTCCTTTTAATAGAGAACCGGAACAAAGCATTAGCACAAAGTGAATACATGAACTCCTCAAACTACGGTCATCACCGGTAAGTATCCCGATTATTGTCACTTCGGGGTTAACGGATCATAACACATAATAGGTGACTGTAGACTTGCAAGATATGATCTAGAACTCTCATATATTGATGAAAACATAATAGGTTCAGATCTGAAATCATGGCACTCAGGCCCTAGTGACAAGCATTAAGCATAGCAAAGTCATAGCAACATCAATCTCAGAACATAGTGGATACTAGGGATCAAACCCTAACAAAACTAACTCGATTACATGGTGAATCTCATCCAATCCATCACCATCCAGCAAGCGTATGATGGAATTACTCACGCACGGCGGTGAGCATCATGAAATTGGTGATGGAGGATGGTTGATGATGACGACGGTGACGAATCCCACTCCCCGGAGCCCCGAACGGACTCCAGATCAGCCCTCCCGACAGGTTTTAGGGCTTGGCAGCGGCTTTGTATCGTAAAACGCAATGATTTCTTCTCTCTTATTTTTTTCTCCTCGAAAGCAGTTATATAGAGTTGGAGTTGGAGTCGGGGGGTCTCCAGGGGGCCCACGAGGTAGGGGGCGCGTCCTAGGGGGGGCGCCCCCCACCCTCGTGATCGTGAGAAGGGTGTGGGCCCCCTGGTCTTCATCTTTGGCGAGGATTTTTTATTATTTATTGTAAGATATCCCATGGAGTTTCAGGTCATTCCGAGAACTTTTGTTTTCTGCACATAAAACAACATCATGGCAATTCTGCTGAAAACAGCGTTAGTCTGGGTTAGTTCCATTCAAATCATACAAGTTAGAGTCCAAAACAAGGGCAAAAGTGTTTGGAAAAGTAGATACGTTGGAGGCATATCAACTCCCCCAAGCTTAAACCCTTGCTTGTCCTCAAGCAATTCAGTAGACAAACTGACAGAAATAAAGAAAAACTTTTACAAACTCTGTTTGCTCTTGTTGTTGTAAATATGTCAAGCTAGCATTCAAGTTTTCAGCAAAGATTATAACTAACCACATTTGGAATAATTCTCAGGTCTCATGATTACTCATATCAATAACATAATCAACTAGCAAGCCATAATAATAAATCTCGGATGACAACACTTTCTCAAAACAATCATAATATGATATAACAAGATGGTATCTCGCTAGCCCTTTCTGAGACCGCAAAACATAAATGCAGAGCACCTTTAAAGATCAACTATTGACTAGACATTCTAATTCATGGTACAAGAGATCCAATCATAGTCACACCCAATATAAATTAATAGTAATGAATGCAAATGACGGCTGCGCTCTCCAGCTAGTGCTTTTTAATAAGAGGGTGATGACTCAACATAAAAGTAAATTGATAGGCCCTTCGCAGAGGGAAGCAGGGATTTGTAGAGGTGCCAGAGCTTGGTTTTGAAATAGAGGTGAATAACATTTTGAGCGGTATACTTTCATTGTCAACATAACAACCGAGAGATGGCGATATCTTCCATGCTACACACATTATAGGCGGTTGCCAAACAGAATGGTAAAGTTTATACTCCCCCTCCACCAACAAACATCAATCCATGGCTTGCTCGAAACAACGAGTGCCTCCAACATACATCAGGTCCCAGGGGGAGTTTTGTTTGCAATTATTTTGATTTAGTTTGCATAAAGCATGGGACTGGGCATCCCGGTGACCAGCCCTTTATCTCGTGAGTGAGGAGAGGAGGCCACTCCTCTTGAGAATAACCCGCCTAACATGGAAGATACAGACATCCCTAGTTGATACATGAGCTATTCAAGCATACAAAATAGGATGATTATTTGAAGGTTTAGAGTTTGGCACATACAAATTTACTTGGAACGGTAGGTAGATACCGCATATAGGAAGGTATAGTGGACTCATGTGGAATAACTTTGGGGTTTAAGGAGTTTGTATGCACAAGCAGTATTCCCGCTTAGTACAAGTGAAGGCTAGCAAAAGACTGGGAAGCGACCAACTAGAGAGCGACAACAGCCATGTACATGCATTAAAATTAATAAACATTGGGTGCATGCATGAGTAGGATATAATCCACCATGAACATAAATATCGTGAAGGCTATGTTGATTTGTTTCAACTACATGCGTGAACATGTGCCAAGTCAAGTCACTTAAATCATTCAGAGGAGGATACCACCCTATCATACCACATCATAACCATTTTAATAGCATGTTGGCATGCAAGGTAAATCATTATAACTCATAGCTAATCAAGCATGGCACAAGCAACTATGATCTTTAATTGTCATTGCAAACATGTTTATTCATAACAAGCTGAATCAAGAATGATGATCTCATCATATTTACAAAAACAAAAGAGGTCGAGTTCATACCAGCTTTTCTCATCTCAGTCAGTCCATCATATATCATCATAATTGCCTTTCACTTGCATGACCGAACGATGTGAATAATAATAAGAGTGCACGTGCATTGGACTAAGCTGGAATCTGCGAGCATTCAATAAACAGGAGAAGACAAGGCAATATGGGCTCTTTTGTCAGATAAACAATAATGCATATAAGAGCCACTTCAACAATTTAATCAAGGTCTTCTCCTACTGACCCCCAAAGAAAAGAAAAGAAATAAAACTATTTACACGGGAAAGCTCCCAACAAGCAAAGGAAGAACAGGAAATATTATTGGGTTTTCTTTTTAATTACTACTACAGCATGGAAAGCAAATTAATTAAAAGCTACAACTAATTTTTTGGGTTTTTTCTTAAGGTTCATCAAACACACAAGAAGAAAGCATAAAATAAAATAAACTAGCATGGATGATGAAAATGAAAAAGTATGAGCACCGACATCTAGCAATGAGTGTGTGTGAACATAAATGTAATGTCGGTGGGAAATACGTACTCCCCAAGCTTAGGCTTTTGGCCTAAGTTGGTCTATGGCCACGGCTGGCCTGGCTGGTATCCATAATAATAGTTGTTGGGTCGTACTGTGATGAGGAAGAAGAAGGCTCCGATTGCCACTGGTTGGCAATCATCTCCGGATCCCACTGATAGTTAGACTGTCGTGAAGGATCAAATTGTGGTTCCGGTTCTGGATCCTCGGCTGGTGCAGGGTTCCGGTAGGCGTGGATAGCCGTCAACGGAACAAGGTACTTGCCTACAGTCAAATCAAACAAAGCAGTAGCAGGCAAAGTAATAGTCTCACGATGATGTTTATTAACGAACAATTGTTATTTAAGCTCTCCTGCCCTATTCTTAACAATAAAATCATGTGCCACCATACTTTTATAATCTAAATAAACACGAGACAACACTTTTTCCTCCTTCTCAGTGTAACAGCCCGGTGTAATGATGCTACAGTAACCCCTGGGGTTCAGTTAATTATTTTGCTAAACAAGTGCTTGATCATCTTTGTCTCCTCTCTCTTTCAAATTCCAGTTGAATTCAAATTCAAATTTTGTGTGGAATTCAAAATGCTCAAACATGAAAAATAAAATGTTCATCATGTGTGAAGTATTCTTCTGGTAATATTGGTGGTGAACCAGCATTTTTGCAAAATGTGAAGGTGACCTAAAATGGCTAAAACAGAAAAGCTAAAAAAGAAAGAAAAAGGAAAAGGGAAAAGGAAAAGAAAGAGAGAGGGAAGTGCCCCTCCCTGGACCGAACCCCCCTGGGCCGGCCCACCTCCCCCCCATCCTAGGCGGCCCACCTCCCTCGGTCGCTCTCTTCCCCCCCCCTTCCTGTTCCCCGACCCGAGTCGCTACAGGCACCGTCCCCGCGGGACCCGCCTTGCCGGCGACGCCCGGGCGAGGGGATAAGGCCTGCGCCTCCTCGCCTCCGCGATTCCCGCCTCCACTTGCACCACCCACTCCCCTCTCCCACTCTTCCTGATCCTCCTCTCCTCTCTCCTTCCAGATCCGTGGCCCGAGCGCAGTCGCCGCCGCCCTCCGTCGTTGTCGCAGCCACCGGCGGCCCCGCGCCCGCTGACCCTGTCGGTGAGCTCCGCCGGGGTCGACTACGTCGACTGATGGTCTCAGCTGGAGCTGGGAGGCACCGCAGCCGCCGTTCATCCTCGTCCCCATCTCTGGCCACCGCGACGTCGCCGTTGCTCCACTAACACCCCTGCTGCTCCTAAGCCGTCAAGGGCCGCCGTGCGTGCCGCTAGGTGAGCTCCTCCGCCTGCTGCTCCCCTCCTTTCAGCCTACGAACGCGCCGTAGCCGCTGCTCCGCTAGCACCCGCACGCATCGCCGCCGCCGGGCTCGCCATCGTGGCCTTCGCCACTGTAACGCGCGGCTGACCCTCGCATCGGGCTCCGGGAGCTCCTGCGAGTCCAACGCCACCACTAGTGCGCCTCCCCGTTCCTCCTAGCGCCGTTTCCACGCACGCCCAAAAGCCACCGCCACCAACCTCGACGTCGGTGACGTTTCGGTCCTCCCCGGCGTAATCTAGCACCACCACTCGACGCGGCTCCCTCCTAGCTTTTGAACGGAAGTAGTGGCACGCGAAATGGTGACCCATAGGCGTTTTCCGACCTCGTCGGCGTTCGGCCGCCGCGCACGACCTCGCCGGAGCTACCCCGGCAGCTTCGCTGAGCTGGCGCTGTGTGGGCCTCCCCCGGGCCACCACCAAGGTCACTGACCCGTGGCCCCCAGTGGACCCGCTGACCCCCTGTTGACTGGTTTGACCAGTCAACCGTGCTGACTGGGCAGCCCCAGCCTCTGACATGTGGGCCCCCTCTGTTATTTAGTCTAATAACGTTTTATAAATAAAAGTAATTAGTTTAACCTAAAAAACTCCCTGACACCTGGGGGCCACACCCCTAATTGATCCTGCTAGATTAGTTAATCCACTGTTAAGCCAACAGAGGCTGACATGTGGGTCCCAGTGGCCCCACTGGTTAGTTTGACCTGGTCAGTCGTTCTATTGACTGCTGACGTCACACATACGTCATGCTGGCGCAATAATTCATTTCTGTTAAATAATAATTCCAAAAAATACTTGAATCTTTAGAAATTCATAGAAAATAAACCGTAACTCCGATGGAAATGTTTTCTACATGAAAGTTGCTCAGAAAAATCCAACGAATCCGAATACGCGGTCCGTTCATCTGTCACATGCCCCTAGCATGCTGAACATGGAACATTCCTCCTCCGGTCATTTGTCTGACACAGGTCCGGAACCGGGAATACATTCCTGGTTCAATTCCCCCTTCACCTTTTTTGTGTAGCCTTACGTGAGGTCACACCTGGCACAGCATATTGCCATGTTATGCTTTGTGATGCTATGTTTGCTTTATATTTACTGTTTCTTCCCCCTCTTCTCTTCGATAGACCCCGAGACATATGCTGCCACTGTGATCGACTACGTCACTGACGACCCCTGCTTCTTGTCTGAGCAACCAGGCAAGCAAACCCCCCCTTGAGCATTCCTATATCGCCCATTTCTTTCCCTCTCATGCTTGCATTAGAACTGCTACTGCTTTCTGTATGATCCTACTCTGATGCATAGCCTGTTGTTGTTACCTGCTTTCATACCTTACCTGCTCATCCCAAACTGTTAGTATAGGTTGGTTAGTGATCCATCAGTGACCCCCACCTTGCCACAGTTGCCTCGCTTTACGTTCGATGACTCGATCAACGTGATCGGCGTCCGGGCCCCGACACCGCACATCACCCCCTAGTTGTACGACTCTGCAGAGTTACTATCGAGTGCCGAGGGTGGAACCTCTTACATCACTCCTGATGTGATCTCTGCAGTGTAGCTATACGGTCGAGGTCATCGAGGGTGATTTCCTCCTTAACCACTTCCGTTACCGCTCTGTCGTGCAACCCCTCAAGTGTGAACCTCGAGGGTGGATCCTCTTACGTTCACCTTGATGATAACATCGAGTGGGATTCACCGGGGGTGATTCCTCGGGTTTTCCCCTTGGTGTTAGACACACAGTTACTATGGTTACTATGACTTTACACTGCGCCATGTTACTAAAGACGGGTCGACCCAAAGGGGTACCCGCGCGAGCTTAATAGCGAGTGATGTGGAGTCGGGTTGACCTGGAAGGTGCCTGCGAGATACTTATGAGGCGTGGCCGGGCATTCTTAGCCCTTGCCGCAAGTACTCGAGACGGGACTACGGGGTCACATCTTTCGTGAGTCTCTGCTTGTTACCGCGCGTTCCTAATCCACTACGATTTGGATATTTGATCCGAGGGGCCTCTGGCCTGATAGCACTAACCATCACATGGGCATAGTATGGGTGTTCTGCGTCGTATGCATCAGCCGAAGCTTAATAGACGTCAGTGACTGAGCGGCGCGCGCCGGGTTGGACTGCATAAGCACCTGCCTTGTTGAAGGAGGTAGCTAGGTCTGCTCACCAGCCGCCCACACAACATGCAGGAGTTCCCGAGGAGATGGCCCATGACCCCTGGGGGCATATGTTTAGTCCGGCGTGCTGACCTCTCTATTAAGCCTAGGTCGGGTTGCGGCGTATTATTTGGCCGAGGACGGGCATGACCTAGGAAAGTGTGTCCGGCCGGAGTTAATCAAGCGTGGTGGGTAAGTTGGTGCACCCCTGCAGGGAAGAAAACATCTATCGATAGCCTGTCCTATGGTAACGAACACTTGGAGTTGTATCCCGATCGATACAACTAGAACTGGATACTTGGGATGAGACATGGAGAGGAGACTTGGATATGAGATGATAACTGGATAGTATGGCTCTGGGATTGCTTCCTCTCCGTGAGTCGAGAAAGGATCTCTGGCCGAGGTTGATAACTCTACCACTTTACTTTATGCTGCTCTTATCTCTTCTGATGCTGCAAGATGCTTGAAGATGCTAGTCTTCGATAGGCTAGGCTTTCCCCTTCCCTTCTGGCATTCTGCAGTTTAGTCCACAGATACAACCCATTCCTTTGATACAGATGCATACTTAGTTTAGATCTGATGTAAGTCTTGCGAGTTGTTTGGATGAGTACTCACGGTTGCTTTGCTACTCCTTTTTCCCCATACCCGATTGTTGCGACCAGATGACGGGTCCCAGGAGCCAGACGACGCCACTGATGACTACTACTACCCGGAGAATGCTTACTACTACATGAAGACCGCAGATGACTAGGAGTAGTTAGGAGGCTCCTAGGCAGGAGGCCTTGCCTTTTCGATCGTTGTTGCTTTTGTGCTAGCCTTCTTAAGGCAAACTTGTCTAACTCATGTCTGTTCTCAGATATTGTTTCTTCCACTAACTCTTGTGTATTCGAGCCCTCGAGGCCCCTGGCTTGTAATATAAAGCTTGTATTATTTTAATTTGTGTCTAGTGTTGTGTTGTGATATCTTCCCGTGAGTCCTTGATCTTGATCGTACACATTTGCGTGTATGATTAGTGTACGATTGAATCGAGGGCGTCACAAGTTGGTATCAGAGCCGACTGCCTGTAGGTAGCCCCCTTTCCAACTCCATGGCCGAAGTCGAGTCTAGTCACTACAAAAACTTTACTAACATGGTCGTGTGGCTTACGAGCCCACGTCGCCATTGGGTGGTATTAGGATCTTTTATTCCTTGTCTATACTCTGAGACTCTGATCTCTCTTCTATTCGGGTTTAAATGGTTTTACTAACTCTAACATTAGGATCCCGTGACCACATCCACCCCAAAGCTGGATAAGCCATAGTTTTCCTTAGAATAGTGTTCTGGATTACACACACTGTCGTGATGACAACGAAGTGGTATCCATCGTACCTCTTTCATTATGCATGTTTCATCATGAATGATCCTTGTTTTTACAAATGCTCAATGCTGAACTACCCCCTGTTAGTTGTTAGCAGGATGGTTAGACCCGCTGGTCGTGGCCGTGGTGCCAACGATCCACCACCACCCGAGTTCTTTGCTGGAATGATGCAACAGTTTGAGATGAATCGCCAATTCATGGAAGGAATGATGGCTCAGTTTCCTCGTCCGAACATGAATCAACAGCCAACCCCAGGAACTCTGCAGGACTTCATGCGTCTCAACCCAACTATTTACCGCAGCTCAACTCAACCCCTTGATGCTGATGACTGGCTCTGCGACATCACATATGAAATGGAGTCTGCTAGTGTGGCCCCTGCTAGCTATGTCACCTTTGCATCTTTCTTTCTAAAGGGTCCCGCTGCTCAATGGTGGGACAGCCACAGGCGTACCCTACCTACTGGAATGGTCATCACTTGGCCGGATTTCCAAGCTGCCTTCCGTGCCCGCTTCATTCCTCAGGGAATCATGGACAGGAAGAAGCGAGATTTCCGCAACTTCACCCAAGGCAACAATACTGTAGATGCTTATCAGCGGGAATTTCTGGACTTGTGTCGTTATGCTGAAGAAGACATTGCAACTGATGCTCGTAGGCAAGAAAAGTTCCGTGATGGACTTCACCCTGATATTAAGCTAGCACTGCTCGCTCATGACTTTGCCAACTTTGCCACCTTGGTGAACAAGGCTATTCAGGTTGAGACTGGTCTTCAGGAACACCAGGGATCCCTTAGGCGCAGCCGTGATGCTGGCTCATCTTCGGGCCCGTCAGCGCAGAAGCGTCGGATATGGATTCCCCACAACATGTATCGTCCAACTGCACCTACACCAAGACAGTCCTATGCCGCACCTCGTCTGCCTCCTCCACCGCAGAGGCAGCCCCTTTGGACTGTACCACCCCAAGCTTCTGCTCACAATCCCAATGATGGTCTGTGCTTCAAGTGTGGCCTTCCGGGCCATCGTTCCAGGAACTGCCCTTAGAATCAAAACCAGCTGGCTTTGCCTTCAACTGGCCATAACAACCATCCCCATAACAATAATGCCAGACAGTATGGTCGTGGTCAGGCTAATCATGTTGATCTAAATGAAGCGCAAGACCAGCCTGCTACTGTGATGGGTACTCTCCTTGTTAATTCAGTACCAGCATCTATTTTATTTGATTCAGGAGCATCACAATCATTCATGTCAGAAAATTTTGCATATGCACACGACATTCGATGCGAGCCCATGAACACCCCGATAGTGGTACGCACCCCTGCGGGTCAGTGTCGAACTACCATGATTGGTCGCGACGTCCCCATTGAAATTGAAGGGTTGTAATTTCATGTTTCTCCCATTATTCTGGAGTCTTCCAACATTGACCTCATTCTGGG
Source organism: Triticum dicoccoides (assembly GCF_002162155.2). Taxonomy (NCBI): domain Eukaryota; kingdom Viridiplantae; phylum Streptophyta; class Magnoliopsida; order Poales; family Poaceae; genus Triticum; species Triticum dicoccoides. Next base: position 566,190,109 of record NC_041390.1, on the reverse strand, counting down.
AATGGAATGGTTGAAAGCACATACTGCCTCCATCGTTTGTGCCACCAAAGTCATTCACCTCCTACATCCTTCCGGTGAGATAGTAAGCTACCATGCTCAACTTGTTCAAAACACTGAAGCACGACTTTATGTCTTGAATGCGTTGAACGCAGCACCTCTTGTGGGAATTGAAAAGATTCCAGTTGTTCGCGACTTCCTAGATGTCTTTCCAGAAGAACTTCCAGGAATACCCCCTGCCCGAGCTGTCGAGTTCATCATCAATTTGAAACCAGGCACTGTTCCTATTGCCAAACGACCCTACAAGATGCCGCCTCATGAACTCCTTGAACTTAAGGAGGAAATCAACAAATCTCTTCGCAGTGGTTTCATTCATCCAAGTTCCTCAGCTTGGGGAGCACCTTCTCTCTTTGTAAAGAAGAAGGATGGAACGAACCGTTTGGTCCAAGACTATCGTCCTATCAACCAAGCTACAATTCAGAACAAGTATCCGCTTCCTCGGATCAATGATCTGTATGATCAACTGGCTGGTTCATCAATATTCTTTAAACTCGACTTGAGGTTGGGTTACCACCAGATCCGTGTTCGTGAAGAGGATATTCCAAAGACCGCATTCGTCACTCGTTATGGTTCTTACGAGTACACCGTCATGTCTTTTGGCTTGACCAGTGCTCCAGCCACTTTCTCTCGTCTGATGAACTACATATTCATGGATTACCTCGACAAGTTCTCCGTAGTCTATCTGGATGATATTCTGGTATATTCGAAGAACAAAGAAGAACATGCTGAACATCTTTGACTTGTTCTAGAGAAGCTTCGAGAACATCAACTATATGCCAAGTATTCCAAGTGCGAATTCTGGCTTCCTGAAGTCACCTACCTTGGTCATGTCATCTCCAAGGATGCTATTGCCGTCAACCCAGAGCACGTTCAGGCTATTCTGGACTGGACCCCTCCGGAGACTGTAAAGCAAGTCAGAAGCTTTCTCGGTCTTGTCAGCTATTGTCGTCGCTTTATCGAGAACTTCTCCAAGATTGCCAAGCCACTGACCAATCTGCTTCACAAAGGCATTAAGTTCGATTGGACAGACAAATGTCAGGAAAGTTTCCAGGCACTCAAAGACAAGCTGACATCTGCCCCAGTGCTTGCTCCCCCTGATTCTCGCAAGGACTTTGTCATCTATTGCGATGCTTCACGTCAAGGAATAGGTTGTGTCCTAATGCAAGAGCGCAGAGTGATTGCTTATGCCTCTCGTCAAGTGCGTTCTCATGAAGAGAACTAGCAATTCATGACCTTGAGCTTGCTGTGGTTATCTATGCACTGAAGCTATGGCGACAGTACCTTCTCGGTAATCATTGCGAGATCCTCACCGATCATCAGAGTCTGAAGTACCTGTTTACTCAGCCAGATCTGAACCTCCGTCAGCAGCGATGGATGGAAGCTATTGCTGACTACAACTGTGGTATATCTTATACACCTGGCAAGGCTAATGTAATGGCCGATGCCCTGAGCCGTAAGTCTTATTGCAACAATTAGATGGTCTTCAAAGCCCATCCCCGCCTTTATGAAGAGTTGTGCAAGCTGAACCTTCAACTAGTTCCACAAGGTTCTCTGAATAACCTTGTCCTAGAACCCACTCTGCTGAAAGAAATTAAGTCTGCTCAAGCCAAAGATGCTCATGTGGATTTGATGAAAAAGGATCTTGCCTTAGAGAAATCCCGAGATTTCTCGCTTGCTGAAGATGGGACCTTATACTTCAGAGATCGCATTGTCGTACCCCGATTTGAGCTTATGACAGAGAAGGTGATGAAAGAAGCGCATGACACCCCTCTCTCTATTCACCCGGGAAGTACCAAGATGTATCTAGACATCCGTCAGAAGTACTGGTGGTCTAATATGAAGCAAGACATTGCTCGGTATATTGAAGAATGTGACGTTTGTTGTCGCGTCAAAGCAGAACATCAGAAACCGGCTGGACTTCTACAACCGCTTCCGATTCCTGAATGGAAGTGGGATAAGATTCAGATGGACTTCGTCACAGGCCTTCCCAAGTCTTAGAAAGGTAATGATGCTATCTTTTTCGTCATCGACCAATTCTCAAAGGTTGCTCACTTTCTGCTAGTCAAGGAGACCATCACTGCTAGTCAATTAGCAAACTTGTATATCTCACGAATTGTGTCACTCCACGGCATTCGGAAGGAGATCAGTTCAGACCGTGGCAGTATATTCACTTCTAAGTTCTGGGATAGTTTCCAAGAGGCAAGGGGAACTCATATTACCTGGAGCACTGCTTATCATCCCCAATCCCAAGGCCAAGTCGAGCGAGTTAATCAAATTCTTGAAGACATGCTTCGAGCTTGTGTTATTTCTTTCAGTAAGAAGTGGGAAGAATCTCTCCCTTATGCGGAGTTCTCTTATAACAACAGCTATCAAGCCAGCTTGAAAATGGGACCCTTTGAAGTGCTTTATGGACGTAAGTGCCGAACCCCTCTGAATTGGTCAGAAACTGGGGAACGGACGCTCATTGGTCCAGACATTATTCAACAAGCTGAAGAGTAAGTTCGCATTGTCCGGGATAATCTCAAGGCGGCCCAGTCCCGCCAGAAGAGCAACTATGACCGGAAACACTGGGGTTCGACTTATCAACCTGGTGAACAAGCTTATCTGCGTGTCACTCCTTTGAGAGGAACTCGTCGGTTCGAAGTCAAGGGCAAGCTAGCTCCGCGCTACATTGGTCCCTTCCGCATTCTGGCCCGTCGTGGACTGGTGGCTTATCAACTGGAGTTGCCACCTCAGTTCTCTCATGTTCATGATGTCTTCCACGTGTCGCAACTTCGTCGATGCTTCAAGGATCCGGAACATGAAGTGGATCCGGAATTGATTGAAGTTCAAGATGATCTCACATACAAGGAGCATCCGATCTGCATTCTTGAAGAAGCTGAACGTCGAACACGCCAGAAGGTTACCAAGTTCCTCAAGGTGCAATGGTCAAATCATTCTAAAGATGAAGCCACTTGGGAACGCGAGGATAACCTCCGTGCTGAGTACCCCGACCTGTTCCCTTCTACCTCTTAATTCTCGGGATGAGAATTTCTTTTTGAGGAGGAGAGTTGTAACACCCGGTGTAATGATGCAACAGTAACCCCTGGGGTTCAGTTAATTATTTTGCTAAACAAGTGCTTGATCATCTTTGTCTCCTCTCTCTTTCAAATTCCAGTTGAATTCAAATTCAAATTTTGTGTGGAATTCAAAATGCTCAAACATGAAAACTAAAATGTTCATCATGTGTGAAGTATTCTTCTGGTAATATTGGTGGTGAACCAGCATTTTTGCAAAATGTGAAGGTGGCCTAAAATGGCTAAAACAGAAAATCTAAAAAAAGAAAGAAAAAGGAAATGGCAAAAGGAAAAGAAAGAGAGACAGAAGTGCCCCCTCCCTGGACCGAACCCCCGT
>NC_041390.1:566161655-566186282 GCF_002162155.2 Triticum dicoccoides | reverse complement strand
GTCGCTACAGGCGCCGTCCCCGCCGGACCCACCTCGCCGGCGACGCTCGGGCGAGGGGATAAGGCCTGCGCCTCCTCGCCTCAGCGATTCCCGCCTCCACTTGCACCACCCACTCCCCTCTCCCACTCTGCCTGATCCTCCTCTCCTCTCTCCCTCCAGATCCGCGGCCCGAGCGCAGTCGCCGCCGCCCTCCGTCGTTTTCGCGGCCACCGGCGGCCCCGCGCCCGCTGACCCTGTCGGTGAGCTCCGCCGGGGTCGACTACATCGACTGGTGGCCTCAGCTGGAGCTGGGAGGCACCGCAGCCGCCGTTTGTCCTCGTCCCCATCTCCGACCACCGCGACATCGCCGTTGCTCCACCAACACCCCTGCTGCTCCTAAGCCGTCAAGGGCCGCCGTGCGTGCCGCTAGGTGAGCTCATCCGCCTCCTGCTCCCATCCTTTCAGCCTGCGAACGCGCCGTAGCCGCTGCTCCGCTAGCACCCGCACGCATCGCCGCCGACGGGATCGCCATCGTGGCCTTCGCCACTTTAACGCGCGGCTGAGCCTCACACCAGGATTCGGGAGCTCGTGCGAATCCAACGCCACCACTAGCGCGCCTCCCCGTTCCTCCTAGCTCTGTTTCCACACACGCCCGAAAGCCACCGCCGCCAAGCTCGACGCCGGTAACGTTTGATAACCCACAAGTATAGGGGATCGCAAAAGTTTTCGGTAAGTAAGAGTGTCAAACCCAACGAGGAGCTAAAGGTAGAACAAATATTCCCTCAAGTTCTATCGACCACCGATACAACTCTACGCACGCTTGATGTTCGCTTTACCTAGAACAAGTATGAAACTAGAAGTACTTTGTAGGTGTTGTTGGATAGGTTTGCAAGATAATAAAGAGTACGTAAATAAAAAGTAGGGGCTTTTTACATAAAGAAACAATAAAGTAAATATTGCGAGTGTGGAAAAGTGGTGGTAGGATTTGCGAAATTGCCCCTAAGCAATTGACTACTTTACTAGACCGATAGCAAGTATTATGTGGGAGAGGCCACTGCTAGCATGTCATCCCTGACTTGGAATTCTATGCACTTATGATTGGAACTATTAGCAAGCATCCGCAACTACTAATGTTCATTAAGGTAAAACCCAACCATAGAATTAAGATATATTGGTCCCCCTTCAATCCCGTATGCATCAATTTCTATGCTAGGTTGAAGCTTCTATCACTCTTGCCCTCCAATACATAGTCCTATCAACATACAAACTAACCCTAGGGTGTGATCCACGCGCGCAATCATATGATGGGCACCAAAGGACAGCAACATAACCACAAGAAAATTAAATCAATCATAGCAATTCATCAACCACCGATAGGACAACGAAAATCTACTCAGACATCATAGGATGGCAACACATCATTGGATAATAATATGAAGCATAAAGCACCATGTTCAAGTAGAGGGTACAGTGGGTTGCGGGAGAGTGGACTGCTGTAGATAGAGGGGGGAAGGTTATGGAGATGTTGGTGAAGATGGCGGAGGTGTTGGTGTAGATCGCGGTGATGATGATGGCCCCCGGTGGCACTCTGGTGCCACCGGAAGCGAGGGGGAGAGAGCCCCCTCCTTCTTCTTCTTCCTTGACCTCATCCCTAGATGGGAGAAGGGTTTCCCCTCTGGTACATGGCCTCCATGGCACGGGAGGGGCGAGAGCCCCTCCGAGATTGGATCTGTATCTCTGTCTCTCTCTGTTTCTGCGTTCTCAGATTCTTCCCTTTCACCGTTTCTTATATTCCCGGAGATCCATAACTCCGATTGGGCTGAAATTTTGACACGATCTCTATCCGGAAATTAGCTTTCTTGCGGTGAAAGAAGGGCACCAACCACCTTACGGGGTGGCCACGATGGTCAGGGGTGCGCCTGACACCCTGGGGCGTGCCCCCTACCTCGTGGGCCCCTCGAGCTCGTCTCGCGTGGATTCTTCTTCCCAAAAATCATATATATTCCAAAAAAATCTCCGTCAGTTTTTATTCCGTTTGGACTCTGTTTGATATGGATATTCTGTGAAATAAAAAACATGCAACAAACAGGAACTGGCACTGGGCACTGGATCAATATGTTAGTCCCAAAAATAGTATAAATAGTTGCCAAAAGTATATGAAAGTTGAATAATATTGGCATGGAACAATCAAAAATTATATACCCGACGGAGACGTATCAGCATCCCCAAGCTTAATTCCTGCTCGTCCTCGAGTAGGTAAATGATAAAAAAGATAATTTTTGATGTGCAATGCTACCTAGCATAATCTTGATCATATGTCTAATCATGGCATGAATATTAATATGCGAGTGATTCAAAGCAATAGTCTATCATTTGACATAAAAACAATAATACTTCAAGCCTACTAACAAAGCAATCATGTCTTTTCAAAATAACATGGCCAAAGAAAGTTATCCCTACAAAATTATATAGTCTGGCTATGCTCCATCTTCACCACACAAAATATTCACATCATGCACAACCCCGATGACAAGCCAAAATTACCCACTAGCATGACTCTAATATTACCATCTCTATATCGCAAAACCATTGCAAGGAATCAAACATATCATATTCAGTGATCTACAAGTTTTATGTAGGATTTTATGACTAACCATGTGAATGACCAGTTCCTGTCATCTCTCTAAATAGATATAAGTGAAGCAAGAGAGTTTAATTCTTTCTACAAAAGATATGCCCATGCTCTAACAAATATAAGTGAAGCAAAAGAGCATTCTACAAATGGCGGTTGTCTATGTAAAGAGAAACAGGCAATCCAAACTTCAAATGATATAAGTGAAGCACATGAAGCATTCTATAAAGCCATACTCAAAAGATAGAAGTGAAGTGTAAAGAGCATTCTATAAATCAACCAAGTACCATCTCATACCAGCATGGTGCATAATATAAAAGTAAAAAACCTAAACACAAAAGACGCTCCAAGATTGCACATATCGCATGAACGAAACGAATCTGAAAACATACCGATATTTGTTGAAGAAAGAGGGGATGCCTTCCCAGCATCCCCAAGCTTAGATGCTTGAGTCTCCTTGAATATTTACTTGGGGTGACTCGGGCATCCCCAAGCTTGAGCTCTTGCCTCTGTTCCTTCTTCTCACATCGAAACCTTCTCGATCATCGAACACTTCATCCACACAAAACTTCAACAGAAAACTCGGTAAGATCCGTTAGTATAATAAAGCAAATCACTACTCTAAGTACTGTCGCAAACCAATTCATATTTTGTTTTTGCATTGTGTCTACTGTAATATAACTTTTTTATGGCTTAATCCACTGATATGAATTGATAGTTTCTTCAAAACAAGCAAACTATGCATCAAAAACAGAATCTGTCTAAAACAGAACAGTTTGTAATAATTTGAACATTCACCATACCTATGATACTTGAAACATTATACCAAAATTAGGAAAAATAAAAATTTGTATAGGAAGACATTGCAAAAAGAATCAGACCCATTTGACGTTCCAGCTAAAAATGTAAAATCGCGCACTACAGCGAAAGTTTCTGTCCTGCACCGTACAAACCATCAAGCAAATGTAAACATCCTAAAGGCAAACCTTGGCACATTATTTTTATAATACAATGGAATTGTACAAGGGGATAATTATTTTTATTGAAAAGTTTCTGTAATCAAGATTCACAAAGTTTCCATGAGCATGAACAAAGTTCAAGGCTAGCTCCCACTTCAACAATGCTTGTCTTTCTCACTTTCGCTTTCCTTTTTGAAAAAGTTTTGGGTTCCCCTCATTATTTTTGTTGTTTTTAAACTATATGAAAGCACTCAACAGAAATAAATGACTCTCTAAAACTTCCGGGTTGTCTCCCTGGCAGCGCTTTCTGTAAAGCCATTAAGCTAGGCATATAGTGCTCAAGTAGTGAATCCACCCGGATCCCAAGGTATATCAAAGCCAATTTTAATTAACAATGATTTAGCATTTAGTAGTGAGCACAAAGTAACATATATCATGTAAAAATGAAGTCTAACTCACTTCCTATGCATCGGCATGTCATAAAAGAACAATTCATGCACACATAGTAAAGGCCAATGCATAGTATAAATAGTTGCTTGCAATTTTGTCATATTGGAAACATAGAGAGGTGGAGATATAGTTCCTCTCTCATAATAATTGCAAGTAGGAGCAGCAAGCACATGCATATATTCATCAAAATCATCATGTGCAACAGTAAAAGGCAACCCATCAATGTAATCCTTAATAAGTGCAAACTTCTCCGATATAGTGTAATCGGGAGAATTCAAAAAGATAATAGGACTATCATGCGTGGGTGCAATAGCAACAATTTCATGTTTAACATAAGGAACTATAGCAAGTTCATCTCCATAAGCATCATTCATATTGGCATCTTGGCCACAAGCATAGCAAGCATCATCAAAAAGGGATATTTCAAAAGAATCATCGGGATCATAACAGTCATCATAGCAATCATTCTTTGGTAAGCACGAAGGGGAATTAAACATTGTATGAGTTGAAGATTTACTCTCATTAGAAGGTGGGCACAGGTGATCAATCCACTCTTCCTCCTTTTGTTCTTCGCTCTCCTCATCATCTTTTTCATCCAATGAGCTCACAGTTTCATCAATTTATTCTTCCATAGACTCCTGCAAAATATTAGTCTCTTCTTGGACAACGGAGTATTCCTCAATATATGGTTTAACATAAGCATTAGAAGCATAATTATCAATGCAATATTTAAGTATGGCAAAAAATTTAGATTGGTAAAGAGTAGCATCATACTTTTCAATCAAAGAAGCAATTTCATAAGCACCCTTAAAAGCAACAAATTCTTCAATTTGTTGAACATCATAGTAACTATAAACACCCTTAGCATACGAAGATACGATTCCATTATCAATAAACTCACATTGGTAGGGAAGGTGTTTCTTAGGCTTTTCAGAACAACAAGTAAAATCATATATATAACATAAATTCCAAGCATAGCTTTGCAAACGTTGAATTTGACTCCATAATAGTTTCCCTTTTTCAGATATACGGTGTCGCACATAACAAGCATGCTCATCTAAAGATTTGCCCTCAACTAAGCTAGTTGGGGTTTCGGCACGAGCACAAAGGGATCGAAGATGATCCAAGTAATAAGCTTCAACAGTGTGATAGATTTTGAGTGGTTCTTCAACCATTGGTTTAGTAGGTACAACTAATTTTTTTGGTACTTTGCGTTTCCTACCCATAACTAAAGATAGAAAACAACTAAGAGCAACAAAAAATAAAAATTACTTAGTGATAAAGCAAACAAGCACACACGAGAATATTCACCCCACGCTATTGCTCCCCGGCAACGGCACCAGAAAAAGGTCTTGATAACCCACAAGTATAGGGGATCGCAACAGTTTTCGATAAGTAAGAGTGTCGAACCCAACAAGGAGCTAAAGGTAGAACAAATATTCCCTCAACTTCTATCGACCACCGATACAACTCTACGCATGCTTGATGTTCTCTTTACCTAGAACAAGTATGAAACTAGAAGTACTTTGTAGGTGTTGTTGGATAGGTTTGCAAGATAATAAAGAGTACGTAAATAAAAAGTAGGGGCTGTTTAGATAAAGAAACAATAAAGTAAATATAGCGAGTGTGGAAAAGTGGTGGTAGGAGTTGCGAAATTGCCCCTAAGCAATTGACTACTTTACTAGACCGATAGCAAGTATTATGTGGGAGAGGCCACTGCTAGCATGTCATCCCTGACTTGGAATTCTATGCACTTATGATTGGAACTATTAGCAAGCATCCGCAACTACTAATGTTCATTAAGGTAAAACCCAACCATAGCATTAAGATATATTGGTCCCCATTCAATCCCGTATGCATCAATTTCTATGCTAGGTTGAAGCTTCTGTCACTCTTGCCCTCCAATACATAGTCCTATCAACATACAAACTAATCCTAGGGTGTGATCCACGCGCGCAATCATATGATGGGCGCCAAAGGATAGCAACATAACCACAAGCAAATTAAATCAATCATAGCAATTCATCAACCACCGATAGGACAATGAAAATCTACTCAGACATCATAGGACGGCAACACATCATTGGATAATAATATGAAGCATAAAGCACCATGTTCAAGTAGAGGGTATAGCGGGTTGCGGGAGAGTGGACCGCTGTAGATAGAGGGGGAAGGTGATGGAGATGTTGGTGAAGTTGGCGGAGGTGTTAGTGTAGATCGCGGTGATGATGATGGCCCCCGGTGGTACTCCGGTGCCACCGGAAGCGAGGGGGATAGAGCCCCCCTCCTTCTTCTTCTTCCTTGACATCCTTCCTAGATGGGAGAAGGGTTTCCCCTCTGGTCCATGGCCTCCATGGCATGGGAGGGGCGAGAGCCCCTCCGAGATTGGATCTGTCTCTTTGTCTCTCTCTGTTTATGCGTTCTCAGATTCTTCCCTTTCACCGTTTCTTATATTCCCGGAGATCTGTAACTCCGATTGGGCTAAAATTTTGACATGATCTCTATCCGGAAATTAGCTTTCTTGCGGCTAAAGAAGGGCACCAACCGCCTTACGGGGTGGCCACAATGGTTAGGGGCGCGCCTGACACCCTGGGGCGCGCCCCCCTACCTCGTGGGCCCCTCGAGCATCGTCTCGCGTGGACTCTTCTTCCCAAAAATCATATATATTCCAAAAAAAATCTCCGTCAGTTTTTATTCCGTTTATACTCCGTTTGATATGGATATTCTGCGAAACAAAAAACATGCAACAAACAGGAACTGGCACTGGGAACTGGATCAATATGTTAGTCCCAAAAATAGTATAAAAAGTTGCCAAAAGTATATGAAAGTTGAATAATATTGGCATGGAACAATCAAAAATTATAGATACGACGGAGATGTATCAATGTTTCCGGCCTCCTCGGCGTAGTCTAGCACCACCACTCGACGCGGCTCCCCCCTAGCTTTCGAACGCAAGTTGTGGCACGCGAAATGGTGACCCGTAGGCGTTTTCCGACCTCGTCGGTGTTCGGCCGCCGCGCATGAGCTCGCCAGAGCTACTCCGGCAGCTCCGCTGAGCTGGCGCCGTGTGGGCCACCCCCGGGCCACCACCTAGGTCACTGACCCATGGCCCCCAGTGGACCCGCTGACCCCTTGTTGACTGGTTTGACCAGTCAACCGTGCTGACTGGGCAGCCCCAGCCTCTGACATGTGGGCCCCCTCTGTTATTTAGTCTAATGACATTTTATAAATAAAAGTAATTAGTTTAACCTAAAACACTCACTGACCCTGGGGCCCACACCCCTAATTGATCCTGCTAGATTAGTTAATCCATTGTTAAGCCAACAGAGGCTGACATGTGGGTCCCAGTGGCCCCCACTGGTCAGTTTGACCTGGTCAGCCGTTTTGTTGACTGCTGACATCACACATACGTCATGCTGGCGCAATAATTCATTTTTGTTAAATAATAATTCCAGAAAATACTTGAATCTTTAGAAATTCATACAAAATAAACCGTAACTCTGATGGAAATGTTTCCTACATGAAAGTTGCTCAGAAAAATCCAACGAATCCGAATACGCGGTCCGTTCATCTATCACATGCCCCTAGCATGCTGAACATGGAAGATTCCCCCTCCAATCATCTGTCTGACACAGGTCCGGAACCGGGAATACATTCCTGGTTGAATTCCCCCTTCACCTTTTTCGTGTAGCCTTATGTTAGGTCACACCTGGCACAGCATATTGCCACGTTATGCTTTGTGATGCTATGTTTGCTTTATATTTGGTATCTCTTCCCCCTCTTCTCTCCGGTAGACCCCGAGACCGATGCTGCCACTGTGATCGACTACGTCACCGACGACCCCTCCTTCTTGTCTGAGCAACCAGGCAAGCAAACCCCCCCCCTTGAGCACTCCGATATCGCACATTTCTTTCCCTTTCATGCTTGCATTAGAACTGCTACTGCTTTCTGTATGATCCTACTCTGATGCATAGCCTGTTGTTGTTACCTACTTTCATACCTTACCTGCTTATCCTAAACTGCTTAGTATAGGTTGGTTAGTGATCCATCAGTGACCCCCCAACTTGTCCCAGTTGCCTTGCTTTACGTTCGATGGCTCGATCAACGTGATCGGCGTCCAGGCCCCGACACCGCACATCACCCCCCTAGTTGTACGACTCTGCAGAGTTACTATCGAGTGCCGAGGGTGGAACCTCTTACATCACTCCTGATGAGATCTCTGCAGTGTAGCTATACGGTCGAGGTCATCGAGGGTGATTTCCTCCATAACCACTTCCGTTACCGCTCTGTCATGCAACCCCTCAAGTGTGAACCTCGAGGGTGGATCCTCTTACGTTCACCTTGATGATAACATCGAGTGGGATTCACCGGGGGTGATTCCTCGGGTTTTCCCTTGGTGTTAGACACAGTTACAATGGTTACTATGACTTTACACCGCGCCAAGTTACTAAAGACGGGTCGACCCTGAGGGGTACCCGCGCGAGCTTAATAGCGAGTGATGTGGAGTTGGGTTGACCTGGAAGGTGCCCGCAAGATACTTATAAGGCGTGGCCGGGCATTCTTAGCCCTTGCCGCAAGTACTCGAGACGGGACAACGGGGTCACATCTTTTGTGTGTCTCTGCTTGTTACCGCGCGTTCCTAATCCACTAGGATTTGGATATTTGATCCGAGGGGCCTCTGGCCTGATAGCACTAACCATCACGTGGGCATAGTATGGGCGTTCTGCGTCGTATGCATCAGCCGAAGCTTAATAGACGTTAGCGACTGAGCAGCGCGTGCCGGGTTGGACTGCGTAAGCACCTGCCTTGTTGAAGGAGGTAGCTAGGTATGCTCACCGTCTGCCCACGCAACATGCAGGAGTTCCCGGGGAGATGGCCCATGACCCCTGGGGGCATAGGTTTAGTCCGGCGTGCTGACCTCTCTATTAAGCCTAGGTCGGGTTGAGGCGTATTGTTTGGACGAGGCCGGGCATGACCCAGGAAAGTGTGTCTGGCCGGAGTTAATCGAGCGTGGTGGGTAAGTTGGTGCACCCCTGCAGGGAAGAAAACATCTATCGATAGCCTGTCCTACGGTAACGGACACTTGGAGTTGTATCCCGATCGATACAACTAGAACTGGATACTTGAGATGAGCATGGAGATGAGACTTGGATATGAGATGATAACTGGATAGTATGGCTCTGGGATTGCTTTCTCGCAGGGAGTCGAGAAAGGATCTCTAGCCGATGTTGATAACTCTACCACTTTACTTTATGCTACCCTTATCTCTTCTGATGCTGCAAGATGCTTGAAGATGCTAGTCTTCGAAGGCTAGGCTTTCCCCTTCCCTTCTGGCATTCTGCAGTTTAGTCCACAGATACAACCCATTCCTTTGATACAAATGCATACTTAGTTTAGATCTGATGTAAGTCTTGCGAGTACTTTGGATGAGTACTCACGGTTGCTTTGCTACTCCTTTTTCCCCATACCCGATTGTTGCGACCAGATGATGGACCCCAGGAGCCAGACGACGCCACTGATGACTACTACTACCTGGAGAATGCTTACTACTACGTGAAGACCGCAGACGACTAGGAGTAGTTAGGAGGCTCCCAGGCAGGAGGCCTTGCCTTTTCGATCTTTGTTGCTTTTGTGCTAGCCTTCTTAAGGCAAACTTGTCTAACTCATGTCTGTTCTCAGATATTGTTGCTTCCGCTGACTCTTGTGTATTCGAGCTTATGTATTCGAGCCCTCTAGGCCCCTGGCTTGTAATATAAGGCTTGTATTATTTGAATTTGTGTCTAGTGGTGTGTTGTGATATCTTCCCGTGAGTCCTTGATCTTGATCGTACACATTTGTGTGTATGATTAGTGTACGATTGAATCGAGGGCGTCACAAGTTGGTATCAGAGCCGACTGCCTATAGGTAGCCCCCCTTCCAACTCCTTGGCCGAAGTCGAGTCTAGTCACTACAAAAACTTTACTAACATGGTTGTGTGGCTTACGGGCCCACATCGCCATTGGGTGGTATTAGGATCTTTTATTCCTCATCTATACTCTGGGACTGTGATCTCTCTTCTATTTGGGTTAAAATGGTTTTACTAACTCTAACATTAGGATCCCGTGACCACATCCACCCCAAAGCTGGATAAGCCATAGTTTTCCTTAGAATAGTGTTCTGGATAGTACACACACCATCGTGATGACAACAAAGTGGTACCATCGTACCTCTTTCATTATGCATGTTTCATCATGAATGATCCTTGTTTTTACAAATGCTCAATGCTGAACTACCCCCTGTTACTTGTTAGCAGGAGGTTAGACCCGCTGGTCGTGGCCGTGGTGCCAACGGTCCACCATCGCCCGAATTCTTTGCTGGAATGATGCAACAGTTTGAGCTGAATCACCAATTCATGGAAGGAATGATGGCTCAGTTTCCTCATCCGAACATGAATCAACAGCCAACCCCAGGAACTCTGCAGGACTTCATGCATCTCAACCCAACTATTTACCGCAGCTCAACTCAACCCCTTGATGCTGATGACTAGCTCCACGACATCACATATGAAATGGAGTCTGCTAGTGTGGCCCCTGCTAGCTATGTCACCTTTGCATCTTTCTTTCTGAAGGGTCCCGCTGCTCAATGGTGGGACAGCCAAAGGCGTACCCTACCTGCTCGAATGGTCATCACTTGGCCAGATTTCCGAGCTGCCTTCCGTGCCCGCTTCATTCCTCGGGGAATCATGGACAGGAAGAAGCGAGATTTCCGCAACCTCACCCAAGGCAATAATACTGTAGATGCTTATCAGCGGGAATTTCTGGACTTGTCTCGTTATGCTGAAGAAGACATTGCAACTGATGCTCGTAGGCAAGAAAAGTTCCGTGATGGACTTCACCCTGATATTAAGCTAGCACTGCTCGCTCATGACTTTGCTGACTTCGCCACCTTGGTGAACAAGGCTATTCAGGTTCAGACTTGTCTTCAGGAACACCAGGGATCCCTTAGGCGCAGCCGTGATGCTGGCTCATCTTCGGGCCCGTCAGCGCAGAAGCGTCGGATATGGATTCCCCACAACATGTATCGTCCAACTGCACCTGCACCAAGACAGTCCTATGCCGCACCTCGTCTGCCTCCTCCACCGCAGAGGCAGCCCCTTCGGACTGTACCACCCCAAGCTTCTGCTCACAATCCCAATGATGGTCTGTGCTTCAAGTGTGGCCTTCCGGGCCATCGTTCCAGGAACTGCCCTCAGAATCAGAACCAGCTGGCTTTGCCTTCAACTGGCCATAACAACCAGCCCCACAACAGCCAGACAGTATGGTCGTGGTCAGGCTAATCATGTTGATCTGAATGAAGCTCAAGACCAGCCTGCTACTGTGATGGGTACTCTCCTTGTTAATTCAGTACCAGCATCTGTTTTATTTGATTCAGGAGCATCGCATTCATTCATGTCAAAAAAATTTGCATATGCACACGACATTTGATGCGAGCCCATGAACACCTCGATAGTGGTACGCACCCTTGCGGGTCAGTATCGAACTACCATGATTGGTCGCGACGTCCCCGTTGAAATTGAAGGGTTGGAATTTCATGTTTCTCCCATTATTCTGGAGTCTTCCAACATTGACCTCATTCTGGGAATGGAATGGTTGAAAGCACATACTGCCTCCATCGTTTATGCCATGAAAGTCGTTCACCTGCTACATCCTTCCGGTGAGATAGTAAGCTACCATGCTCAACTTGTTCAAAACGCTGAAGCACGACTTTATGTGTTGAATGCGTTGAACGCAGCACCTCTTGAGGGAATTGAAAAGATTCCAGTTGTTCGCGACTTCCTAGATGTCTTTCCAGAAGAACTTCCAGGAATACCCCCTGCCCGAGCTGTCGAGTTCATCATCAATTTGAAACCAGGCACTGTTCCTATTGCCAAACGACCCTACAAGATGCCGCCTCATGAACTCCTTGAACTTAAGGAGGAAATCAACAAATCTCTTCGCAGTTGTTTCATTCATCCAAGTTCCTCAGCTTGGGGAGCACCTTCTCTCTTTGTAAAGAAGAAGGATGGAACGAACCGTTTGGTCCAAGACTATCGTCCTATCAACCAAGCTACAATTCAGAACAAATATCCGCTTCCTCGGATCAATGATCTGTATGATCAACTGGCTGGTTCATCAATATTCTTTAAACTCGACTTGAGGTTGGGTTACCACCAGATCCGTGTTCGTGAAGAGGATATTCCAAAGACCGCATTCGTCACTCGTTATGGTTCTTACGAGTACACCGTCATGTCTTTTGGCTTGACCAGTGCTCCAGCCACTTTCTCTCGTCTGATGAACTACATATTCATGGATTACCTCGACAAGTTCTCCGTAGTCTATCTGGATGATATTCTGGTATATTCGAAGAACAAAGAAGAACATGCTGAACATCTTTGACTTGTTCTAGAGAAGCTTCGAGAACATCAACTATATGCCAAGTATTCCAAGTGCGAATTCTGGCTTCCTGAAGTCACCTACCTTGGTCATGTCATCTCCAAGGATGCTATTGCCGTCAACCCAGAGCACGTTCAGGCTATTCTGGACTGGACCCCTCCGGAGACTGTAAAGCAAGTCAGAAGCTTTCTCGGTCTTGTCAGCTATTGTCGTCGCTTTATCGAGAACTTCTCCAAGATTGCCAAGCCACTGACCAATCTGCTTCACAAAGGCATTAAGTTCGATTGGACAGACAAATGTCAGGAAAGTTTCCAGGCACTCAAAGACAAGCTGACATCTGCCCCAGTGCTTGCTCCCCCTGATTCTCGCAAGGACTTTGTCATCTATTGCGATGCTTCACGTCAAGGAATAGGTTGTGTCCTAATGCAAGAGCGCAGAGTGATTGCTTATGCCTCTCGTCAAGTGCGTTCTCATGAAGAGAACTAGCAATTCATGACCTTGAGCTTGCTGTGGTTATCTATGCACTGAAGCTATGGCGACAGTACCTTCTCGGTAATCATTGCGAGATCCTCACCGATCATCAGAGTCTGAAGTACCTGTTTACTCAGCCAGATCTGAACCTCCGTCAGCAGCGATGGATGGAAGCTATTGCTGACTACAACTGTGGTATATCTTATACACCTGGCAAGGCTAATGTAATGGCCGATGCCCTGAGCCGTAAGTCTTATTGCAACAATTACATGGTCTTCAAAGCCCATCCCCGCCTTTATGAAGAGTTGTGCAAGCTGAACCTTCAACTAGTTCCACAAGGTTCTCTGAATAACCTTGTCCTAGAACCCACTCTGCTGAAAGAAATTAAGTCTGCTCAAGCCAAAGATGCTCATGTGGATTTGATGAAAAAGGATCTTGCCTTAGAGAAATCCCGAGATTTCTCGCTTGCTGAAGATGGGACCTTATACTTCAGAGATCGCATTGTCGTACCCCGATTTGAGCTTATGACAGAGAAGGTGATGAAAGAAGCGCATGACACCCCTCTCTCTATTCACCCAGGAAGTACCAAGATGTATCTAGACATCCGTCAGAAGTACTGGTGGTCTAATATGAAGCAAGACATTGCTCGGTATATTGAAGAATGTGACGTTTGTTGTCGCGTCAAAGCAGAACATCAGAAACCGGCTGGACTTCTACAACCGCTTCCGATTCCTGAATGGAAGTGGGATAAGATTCAGATGGACTTCGTCACAGGCCTTCCCAAGTCTTAGAAAGGTAATGATGCTATCTTTTTCGTCATCGACCAATTCTCAAAGGTTGCTCACTTTTTGCTAGTCAAGGAGACCATCACTGCTAGTCAATTAGCAAACTTGTATATCTCACGAATTGTGTCACTCCACGGCATTCGGAAGGAGATCAGTTCAGACCGTGGCAGTATATTCACTTCTAAGTTCTGGGATAGTTTCCAAGAGGCAAGGGGAACTCATATTACCTGGAGCACTGCTTATCATCCCCAATCCCAAGGCCAAGTCGAGCGAGTTAATCAAATTCTTGAAGACATGCTTCGAGCTTGTGTTATTTCTTTCAGTAAGAAGTGGGAAGAATCTCTCCCTTATGCGGAGTTCTCTTATAACAACAGCTATCAAGCCAGCTTGAAAATGGGACCCTTTGAAGTGCTTTATGGACGTAAGTGCCGAACCCCTCTGAATTGGTCAGAAACTGGGGAACGGACGCTCATTGGTCCAGACATTATTCAACAAGCTGAAGAGCAGGTTCGCATTGTCCGGGATAATCTCAAGGCGGCCCAGTCCCGTCAGAAGAGCAACTATGACCGGAAACACTGGGGTTCGACTTATCAACCTGGTGAACAAGCTTATCTGTGTGTCACTCCTTTGAGAGGAACTCATCGGTTCGGAGTCAAGGGCAAGCTAGCTCCGTGCTACATTGGTCCCTTCCGCATTCTGGCCCGTCGTGGACTGGTGGCTTATCAGCTGGAGTTGCCACCTCAGTTCTCCCATGTTCATGATGTCTTCCACGTGTCGCAACTTCGTCGATGCTTCAAGGATCCGGAACGTGAAGTGGATCCGGAATTGATTGAAGTTCAAGATGATCTCACATACAAGGAGCATCCGATCTGCATTCTTGAAGAAGCTGAACGTCGAACACGCCAGAAGGTTACCAAGTTCCTCAAGGTGCAATGGTCAAATCATTCTAAAGATGAAGCCACTTGGGAACGCGAGGATAACCTCCGTGCTGAGTACCCCGACCTGTTCCCTTCTACCTCTTAATTCTCGGGACGAGAATTTCTTTTAGAGGAGGAGAGTTGTAACACCCCGGTGTAATGATGCTACAGTAACCCCTGGGGTTCAGTTAATTATTTTGCTAAACAAGTGCTTGATCATCTTTGTCTCCTCTCTCTTTCAAATTCCAGTTGAATTCAAATTCAAATTTTGTGTGGAATTGAAAATGCTCAAACATGAAAACTAAAATGTTCATCATGTGTGAAGTATTCTTCTAGTAATATTGGTGGTGAACCAGCATTTTTGCAAAATGTGAAGGTGGCCTAAAATGGCTAAAACAGAAAAGCTAAAAAAAGAAAGAAAAAGGAAAAGGGAAAAGGAAAAGAAAGAGAGAGGGAAGTGCCCCCTCCCTGGACCGAACCCCCTGGGAAGGCCCAACCCCCCATCCTAGACGGCCCACCTCCCCCGGTCGCTCTCTTCCCCCCATTCATGTTCCCTGACCTGAGTCGCTACAGGCGCCGTCCCCGCCGGACCTGCCTCGCCGGCGACGCCCGGGCGAGGGGATAAGTCCTGCGCATCCTCGCCTCCGCGATTCCCGCCTCCACTTGCACCACCCACTCCCCTCTCCCACTCTGCCAGATCCTCCTCTCCTCTCTCCCTCCAGATCCGCGGCCCGAGCGCAGTCGCCGCCGCCCTCCATCGTTGTCGCGGCCACCGGCGGCCCCGCGCCCGCTGACCCTGTCGGTGAGCTCCGCCGGGGTCAACTACGTCGACTGGCGGCCTCAGCTGGAGCTGGGAGGGACCGCAGCCACCGTTCGTCCTCGTCCCCATCTCCGGCCATCGCGACGTCGTTGTTGCTCCACCAACACCCCTGATGCTCCTAAGCCGTCAAGGGCCGCCGTGCGTGCCGCTAGGTGAGCTCCTCCGCCTCCTGCTCCCCTCCTTTTAGCCTGCGAACGCGCTGTAGCCGCTGCTCCGCTAGCACCCGCACGCATCGCCGCCGACGGGCTCGCCGTCGTGGCCTTCGCCACTGTAACGCGCGGCTGAGCCTCGCATCGGGCTCCGGGAGCTCGTGCGAGTCCAACGCCACCACTAGCGCGCCTCCCCATTCCTCCTAGCGCCGTTTCCATGCACGCCCGAAAGCCACCGCCGCCAAGCTCGACGCCGGTGATGTTTCCGGCCTCCCCGGTGTAGTCTAGCACCACCACTCGACGCGGCTCCCTCCTAGCTTTCGAACGCAAGTAGTGGCACGCGAAATGGTGACTCGTAGGCGTTTTTCGACCTCGTTGGCGTTCGGCCGCTGTGCACGAGCTCGTCGGAGCTTCTCCGGCAGCTCCGCTGAGCTGGCACCATGTGGGCCACCCCCGGGCCACCACCTAGGTCACTGACCCATGGCCCCCAGTGGACCCGCTGACCCCCTGTTGACTGGTTTGACCAGTCAACCATGCTGACTGGGCAGCCCCAGCCTCTGACATGTGGGCCCCCTCTGTTATTTAGTCTAATAATGTTTTATAAATAAAAGTAATTAGTTTAACCTATAACACTCACTGACACCTGGGGCCCACACCCCTAATTGATCCTGCTAGATTAGTTAATCCACTGTTAAGCCAACAGAGGCTGACATGTGGGTCCCAGTGGCCCCACTGGTCAGTTTGACCTGGTCACCCGTTCTATTGACTGCTGACGTCACACATACGTCATGCTGGCGCAATAATTCATTTCTGTTAAATAATAATACGAGAAAATACTTGAATCTTTAGAAATTCATAGAAAATAAACCGTAACTCTGATGGAAATGTTTTCTACATGAAAGTTGCTCAGAAAAATCCAATGAATCCGAATATGCGGTCTGTTCATTTGTCACATGCCCCTAGTATGATGAACATGGAACATTCCCCCTCCGGTCATCTGTCTGACACAGGTCCGGAATCGGGAATACATTCCCTGTTGAATTCCCCCTTCACCTTTTTCGTGTAGCCTTACGTTAGGTCACACCTGGCACAGCATATTGCCACGTTATGCTTTGTGATGCTATGTTTGCTTTATATTTACTGTTTCTTCCCCCTCTTCTCTCCGGTAGACCCCGAGACTGATGCTGCCACTATGATCGAGTACGTCACCGACGACCCCTCCTTCTTGTCTGAGCAACCAGGCAAGCAAACCCCCTCTTGAGCATTCCGATATCGCCCATTTATTTCCCTCTCATGCTTGCATTAGAACTGCTACTGCTTTCTGTATGATCCTACTCTGATGCATAGCCTGTTGTTGTTACCTACTTTCATACCTTACCTGCTTATCCTAAACTTCTTAGTATAGGTTGGTTAGTGATCCATCAGTGACCCCCCACCATGTCCTAGTTGCCTCGCTTTACGTTCGATGACTCGATCAAAGTGATCGGCGTCCAAGCCCCGACACCACACATCACCCCCCCTAGTTGTACGACTCTGCAGAGTTACTATCGAGTGCCGAGGGTGGAACCTCTTACATCACTCCTGATGAGATCTCTGTAGTGTAGCTATACGGTCGAGGTCATCGAGGGTGATTTCCTCCTTAACCACTTCCGTTACCGCTCTGTCGTGCAACCCCTCAAGTGTGAACCTCGAGGGTGGATCCTCTTACGTTCACCTTGATGATAACATCGAGTGGGATTCACCGGGGGTGATTCCTCGGGTTTTCCCCTTGGTGTTAGACACACAGTTACTATGGTTACTATGACTTTACACTGCGCCATGTTACTAAAGACGGGTCAACCATGAGGGGTCCCCACGCGAGCTTAATAGCGAGTGATGTGGAGTAGGGTTGACCTGGAAGGTGCCCGCGAGATACTTACGAGGCGTGGTCGGGCATTCTTAGCCCTTGACGCAAGTACTCGAGACGGGACAATGGGGTCACATCTTTCGTGAGTCTCTGCTTGTTACCGCACGTTCCTAATCCACTACGATTTGGATATTTGATCCGAGGGGCCTCTGGCCTGATAGCACTAACCATCACATGGGCATAGTATGGGCGTTCTACGTCGTATGCATCAGCCGAAGCTTAATAGACGTCAGCGACTGAGCGGCACACGCCGGGATGGACTGCGTAAGCACCTGCCTTGTTGAAGGAGGTAGCTAGGTCTGCTCACCGGTCGCCCACGCAACGTGCAGGAGTTCCCAGGGAGATGGCCCATGACCCCTGGGGGCATAGGTTTAGTCCGGTGTGCTGACCTCTCTATTAAGCCTAGGTTGGGTTGCGGCGTATTGTTTGGCCGAGACCGGGCATGACCCAGGAAAGTGTGTCCAGCCGGAGTTAATCGAGCGTGGTGGGTAAGTTGGTGCACCCCTGCAGGGAAGAAAACATCTATCGATAGCCCGTCCTACGGTAACGGACACTTGGAGTTGTATCCCGATCGATACAACTAGAGCTGGATACTTGAGATGAGACATGGAGATGAGACTTGGATATGAGATGATAACTGGATAGTTTGGCTCTGGGATTGCTTTCTCGCAGGGAGTCGAGAAAGGATCTCTGGCCGAGGTTGATAACTCTACCACTTTACTTTATGCTACTCTTATCTCTTCTGATATTGCAAGATGCTTGAAGATGCTAGTCTTCGATAGGCTAGGCTTTCCCCTTCCCTTCTGGAATTCTGCAGTTTAGTCAACAGATACAACCCATTCCTTTGATACAGATGCATACTTAGTTTAGATCTGATGTAAGTCTTGCGAGTACTTTGGATGAGTACTCACGGTTGCTTTGCTACTCCTTTTTACCCATACCCGATTGTTGCGATCAGATGACGGATCCCAGGAGCCAGACAATGCCACTGATGACTACTACTACCCGGAGAATGCTTACTACTACGTGAAGACCGCAGACGACTAGGAGTAGTTAGGAGGCTCCCAGGCAGGAGCCTTGCCTTTTCGATCGTTGTTGCTTTTGTGCTAGCCTTCTTAAGGAAAACTTGTCTAACTCATGTCTGTTCTCAGATATTGTTGCTTCCGCTGACTCTTGTGTATTCGAGCTTATGTATTCGAGCCCTCGAGGCCCCTGCCTTGTAATATAAAGCTTGTATTATTTTAATTTGTGTCTAGTGTTGTGTTGTGATATCTTCCCGTGAGTCCTTGATCTTGATCGTACACATTTGCATGTATGATTAGTGTATGATTGAATCGAGGGCGTCACACTCAGCATGCCTAATAGGTATGTTAAAATGTGCAGTTAGGCGTGCGACATAGACGCCTCCAAAGATGGGACCCTTAGTACGGTTCATACTTAACCGTCTAGCAATAATGCCGCCCATACTAAAAGTGTTACCACTGTATAAACCTTGGAGCAAAATAATAATATCAGGGATAGTAAGGTTTCCAGAGTTTCCGCGACCAATTAAGCAACGACTATCAAATAAAGCAAAGTAACGTAAGACAGGAAAATGCATGCTAGTGATTCGTGCATCGAAAACCTTCCTAGTTTCCCCTACAGTGATATTATTAATAAATCCCTCCACATCATCATGATGTGGTTCTTCTGTCTTGCCCCCAAAAGGGACTAAACAAATCCGACAAAAATCATAAAGTGACATCTCCTTATGCTCATAATATAAATGAAACTCCACCGTAGGTGGCGAGTTCCTAGAATGGAAATGAAAGTTTTGCATAAAGGTATTTGTGAGTAAGCGATACTGATCGCATTGGTCGTGGAGGAAAGCAGTGAGGCCTGCATTATGAGCCAACTCATGAAAATCTTCATAAATCCCGGCTGCTCTCGAGAAATCCTCAGAAGGCCATTCACACGCCCGAACCTCCGCGATGCGCGGCAAATTATACTTCCTAAAATCTAAAAAGTGGTTGGCCATCAACTAACAGAAACGGGCGGCCGGCTCGTGGCCGTTCGATCGCGCGAGCGATCGCGCCCAGATCCGCCAGGTGCCACCTGGTCTGGATTGGTCGCGCACCACGGCCGTGGGAGGTTTTGTCCGCATTCGGATGTGGGAGGCCCACCTGTAAGCGGTAGAGGAGAGAGTAGTGGGGGTCGTGGGCGGCGGTTTTTGAAATCTGCGCCTGAAATCCCTCGCCGCAGCGTGCTCTCTCTCCCCATTCCGTCTTCGTCTTCCTCCTCGCCATCCTCTCCACCGAACGGGGCGTGGCAGGCGGAGTGCTCAGATTGGCGGCGGCTTGCGGGTGGTTCTCCTCGCGGGGGAATCGCTGGTGCTCCTCACCGTCGGAGGTATGCTCGCCCTCCACTTCTACATGCTGATCCTCCCTCTCTCTATCTCGCGGAGCGCGGATGGTGCCGAAATGCGAGGGGAATGCTCTCTAGGGTTCGGGAACAGCACGAACTACCCCCGCTTATCCTCGATTTTGGTCACGTTGAGTTCCCTTCTCCTATCCCGTAGCACGCACCGAACGGTGGTCGGGATCTACAAGGTGGCCTGAAATCCCTCGCTGCAGTGAGTTCTCTCCCCATTCCATCTTCGTCTTCCTCCTCGCCATCCTCTCCACCGAACGAGGCGTCGCGGCGGAGTGCTCAGTTTGGCGATGTCTTGCGGGTGGTTCTCCTCGCAGGGGAATCGTTGGAGGCGTAGTTCACAGCACAGGGGTGGCTGGACAGGGTCAATGTGTAGTTGGCCAGGGTACGCGGTAGTCGTTAGGTAGAAGGGATACATGTCCACGGCGCCTGTTGCGTGATTTTAGGGCGATTTGGCTGTTTAGTTCATGTTCCGTTCAATTTTGCAGAGATTTGAGATCTGTTCATGATTCTTAGTTATTCTGTAAGTTGTATTAGATGTGCGCAATGTTGTGTGCAATGCATTGGCTGATTTTGTAGTTGGTGTTCAGAGATTTAAGTGGTTAGTTCACAAAATTCTCCTCAGTTGGCTGCGTCCATATAGTACTTGGCTGTCCATATGCTCTGTAGTTGCAGCAGTTGTTTTGGTCAGTTGGCTCACTATTTTTATACTAGGTGGTTGTCTATACGGTGTTCAGTTGCACAAGTTGCCTGCTCAGTTGGCTGCATCACTTTTACTAAGTTGGCTGTTCATATGTTATACACTTGTGCCAGTTGCTCTACTTAGTTGGTTTTACTTAGTTGCATATGGTATACACTTTTACTAGTTGGCTGTTTCCCCCTCTGCTGTGTGCAACTAGGGACTCTTGTTTGTGCAATTTTAGCACCAATGCTTGCCAGTTTTCCAATATAATCTACCCAATCCACCAGCGTTGTGGTAGCTGTGGTGGTTTATGTGTTATTCTCCTACTTTGTGCAACTAGGACCCCTTGATTTGTGCAAATTAGTACCAATGCTTGCCAATTTTCCATTTTAATTTTTCTCAATGTGCAAGTCTTTTGTTGTGGATGTGGTTGTTTTCATGTGTCTCCCTTCATGTTCAACTAGGGACGCTTTTTTCAGAATAAGTTATCTCACTGAGCTTGTTGCCTTTACTTAACTTTTTTCTGCCGAGGTATTACTTGTCACAGTTGGCAAGTAATAACTAGGCAGAAAAAAGTTAGTTGGCTTATTTGATGTCCAGTTTGCACAAGGTTTACTGCCCAGTTGGCTGCATCATTGTAGTAGTTGGTTGTCCACATCTTCTAACTATGTTTTTTTGTTGTATTTCCTGCCACAGGACAAAAATGGTTATAACAGGAGGAGATGCGGATGGCAATGAAGGATATGTATTTTTTTCACTTTTTTTCTTTTGTTTTTGAGTTGTTTTCAACTTATGTATGTATGCTAATGTCTTTTTTTCATGTTTTCTTTTGGTTGCTTAATCAGCGTTCTGGAAGTCAGCCCCTTCGCCGAAACTCGAAGCGTCCTGCTAATCGCCAGCCACGACCTACGCAGAGTGTTGAGCAGGGAGAGGATGTTGAGGTAAGTGGCATGCTGATGACACAAGTCCATTTTTTTGGTTTTGTTTGGGTCATATAACATTTTTTTTGTTTTTTCCCATGCTCATGTTTTTTATTTTTTTTCTTAGGATGCTGATCAGTTCCATGTTGTAAAGCGGACTAGACGTGCAGCACATGGCAAGGGAGCTGAGTCATCTTCTAGGGTAAGTAAAATCTCGAATATAAGTGGTTTTCTCGCCTTTTTTAGATAGTGATAAAATTATGCAGTAGTTCGGACCACTATTTTTGTTTTTAGTTTGTCAATAACAACCTTTTGTAGTTGACACCTCTAGTCATATTGATTTAAATACAGTTGACATTAGTTGGCATTAGTTGGCATCTTGTAGTTCACTAGTTGGCATCTTTTCATAGTTGACATCAGTGGTCATTTTTGTGTGCAGGCAGCAGTTGCTGGAGAAGCTGTCGCATCTTCCGCAACAGATGCTGAGGTATGTGGGTTTTTTGTGTGTGTTGATGAGCTATTTGAATAGTTCTTTGCAAACCTTTTTTTAGTTACTATTTTTTCTTGTGTTGCAGTATCATTTCTTATTGTTGCACATCCACTAGAACTTTTTGTAGCTGCGAGGTCTCATACTTTTTTATTTTTTTTTTAATGTTGCACACTGGCAGTCTTGCGGTTGTCCTCATGAGATTTATTAGTTGCACAAATACATTATATTAGTTGGCATGATTCATTTTATGAATATATAGCTCATTCTAATACTGATCCAAATGATGATTGCTAGTTTTTTTCATTCTTGTTTTTTCTCTTGTGTTTAATGTCTGTGTAATGCTTTCATTTTCTAATCAACAGGGCAGCGGTGAAGGAGTTGAGGTGGCTCCAGGGGAAGATGTGGAGCGACCATCACAAGCAGGCAGGATAAGGGCATCACCAGCGCGCTTTGCAAATTTCAACGCCTCTCTAACCCCACTACAGAAATCAGAGCTAGTTTCGAGGTCGGTCGGGGGGCTATTGAACTTATCAGACACACTTCTAGCGGACCTCACTAAGTTCCTGGTGCAGTCCTACCAGCCACAGACCTCTGAAATGGTTTTCCCAGGAAGGGGAAGGATACGTGTCGATGCTGGCAGTGTTCAGAGGGTATTTGATCTCCCAAACAGGGGTCCAAAAGTCAGATATTTAGTTGACAAGGATGCCACTAGGAGATTCAGACAGGCTTTCAACATAACTGGAAATTCTCATCCCCGGATCACTACATGGCTCAAGATGATTCAGAATATGGCTGGAAGAACGGATGACACATTCTTTATGGCCTGGCTTGCGGTTGCCTTCAGCACTTTTCTAGCCCCAACCACGGCCTTGAAGCTCAGCCCAAAGTGTTATGGACTTGTACTAGATCATCAAATGCTGAAGAATACAAACATTTGCCTCTTTGTAGCAGAACACATTAACGAAGCTTTCCGGAACATGGACCAGGAGAAGCAAACTGTCTGCTGCTGCTTGTATCACTTGATGGTTAGTGAAAACGACCACTTTTTCCATCTGTTCCTGTTCTTTCTGTGCAGTTATAATTTGCTGAAATTCTCATAACAATAACTGAACTTGGCTTTTTCTTTTGTTTGGGTCTGGTGCAGATATTATACCTTGATGCGCTCGTACATGACATCCCAGTAAGCAACTGCGTGATACGATCGAATGCATGGGATAGTACTCTAATTGCCAAGGTGATCAAGAAGGATACTATCTCTCCTGGTGTGTTCGGCAAATTATAAGTGAGTTCTTTTTTGTTTTTTTTTCAACAGTGTCTTCCTTCTATGTTTTTTTGATGTCTGGTCACTCTTTTTGGAAATTGCACAGAAAACTGTCATCAGTTGGCACAACAATGCATGTAGTTGCACAGATTGTAGCTTTAAGTTTGGCAATCTACACACATGTTCATTTTAAATTGGCACACCATCTTTTTTAAGTTGCACAGTTTTACTAATCTTCTTACACAGATGTGTTGCATCAGTTGGTAGAAACTTTTTTTAGGTGCCATGTCTGTTGCACAGTTTTTGTGTCTTTGTTCAGTTGCATATATGTATAGTTGAATTTGTCTACCCCAGTATCTTGTTGTAGTTGCACAGGTTGTAATGTGTGGTTTCGTTCAACACACAAATCTATTTTTGATAATCTTTGTTATTTTCTGTTTCTCTTTTTTTCACATCAGCTTAAAGAGGAGTGTAGAGGCACGGAGCAGACACCACTGTTTGGTGGAATTTTGCAAGCTGGAGCATTCGTGGCATCCAAGTTACCAATAACCTACAATCCGCAGGTTAGTGTTTTGCATACAGAAACTTGTACCACTTACCAAATTTTTTCTATTGGCTGGGATGTATGTTCAGTTGGACATGTATAACTTTTATAGTTGCGAGAATACAGAATTCAGTTGGCTGTGATGTATGTTCAGTTGCACATATAAGCTTTTGTAGTTGCACATGTTCTTTTGGACAGTCAAAGTGTTCATTTACAACCATTGTCATCAACTTTTGGCAGAATGCATGTTTTTTAGTTTGTGACACAGTGCATGTGTAGTTGGCTAGAATCATGTTTTTAGTTGGCCAGAGTGTGTATTAGTCATTTTTGCTTATCACATCATGGTCAGTTATAGACATTTTTACTTTTTATTTTTTTTCTAACTGAATCAGTACCGAATCTTTTTGTGTTGATGCAGGAAAAGGCGAAGATTGCGAAAGTGGTCAATGAGCTGTGCAAGGCTGTAACCGAACAGGTTGGCACCTTCATTGAAGCAGTTGCCAAGATCGATGACGAGGAACCAGATATTGATCCTTATGTACAGCAGCCATCAATGCAAACTGGGGCGTCACACTGTGCTCCAAAAAGAAAGAGACGGGGGTCAACTATAGAGGAAGAAGAAGAGTTTGTTGAGGATGAGTCAGAAGAAGATGAGGAAATGGAAGTAGCGATAGATGCTGACGACGACGAGGACACAGATGCAGATGAATCAGAGGAGGAGGACAAGGATGAGGATGACAATGAAGAAGATGCAGAGGAGGAGGAGGATGAGGAAGAGGGAGATGAGTAGGAGGAGGAGGAGGAGGAGGACAAACAAGAAGAGGACAAAGGAGAGGAGGAGG
>NC_041390.1:566098459-566161306 GCF_002162155.2 Triticum dicoccoides | reverse complement strand
GGACAAGGAAGAAGATAGTGATGCAGAGGAGGAGGACAAGGATGAGGATGACAATGAAGAAGATGCAGAGGAGGAGGAGGATGAGGAGGAGGAGGAGGAGGAGGAGGACAAACAAGAAGAGGACAAAGGAGAGGAGGAGGACAAGGAAGAAGATAGTGATGCAGAGGAGGAGGAAGAAGAAGGTGAGGCCAAAGAGGGGGATGGGGACAAAGGGGCAGCAGTTGATGGCAGTGAGAGGGGAGAAGACAAAGGCGCACCAGCTGATGGTAGTGAGAGGGAAGAAGACGATGATGAAGAAGACGAGGATGATTATGGTGATGATAAAGGGGGATCCAATGGAGGCAGCGACATCAGCGATGACGATGATGATGACAACGCGCCTGCTTCTGCAACACATCCAGGAGGACTAGCACTTCTGCCACCCCTGCGAGCAGCAGCAATTCATTGAGTAGCAGGAGCACACTACAGATGTTGATTGACAAAACTTGCTGGAAAGACAAGGATTTGCCGAAGTCA
Organism: Triticum dicoccoides; assembly: GCF_002162155.2. Taxonomy (NCBI): domain Eukaryota; kingdom Viridiplantae; phylum Streptophyta; class Magnoliopsida; order Poales; family Poaceae; genus Triticum; species Triticum dicoccoides. Next base: position 566,160,790 of record NC_041390.1, on the reverse strand, counting down.
AAGAAAAATGATGAAGCAGAGTCTCGGGACAGCATTGATATGTTCAAGCTCTGCAACTTGAAGCCAGCTTTGCCAACCACCTTTCCTGTGCCAGATTTCAGCGACAAAGATATGTGTGAGAAGATCAACTTTGCCATTGACAAGAGCCTGTTCTTATCAAGTGAAGCTGAAAAGAATCAAATTGACATGGAGGAAGCAGGAAAGGGTCTTGACTGGGTTCATTCAAAGGAAAAATACAGGGAATATTTAAAGCGGCTCCCAGACCTAAGCTCCAGCAAGAGCAAGGCAACATCCATGGCAAACCCTCATGTGGTCCAGAAGCGTAAAGCAGTTTCAATGAAGAAGAATCTGCAGTTGCCTCAAACCAAGGAGAAGATGGTGAGTGTAGATGCTGAAGTAAATATGGTCAAGGAAGCTGTGTTTCAAACTGATATGCCAACTGTAGTGAGCAGAGAGCCAACCAATGTCAGAGAAGTTCAACAGATCAAGGGGAAGACTCCCCTTTCAACAGTCCCACCAAAACCACCTAAGCAGAAGATTGTCAAGTTTGCCAGGGGCACAAAGGGGGAACAGGCCACAAAAGATTTGGGTTTCAGAGACGAGAGAGAACTGCGAGCCGCAGCCATTGATGCAGGGGTGCCAAGTTCTGCTAGGTTGCTGCCAACTCAGACTGGAAAGATGCCAACTACAGATACCAATGTGCCAACCATGTGTCAGTTAGCAGCATGGTCACAGTCAAAACCACCACAGCTGGCCAGGAAGGCACCACTACAACTGCAAGTCCCAAGGTGCCTACTCATAGATATGCTTCAATGCCAAACACAAAAGGAGGTGATCCAACTATCAAAGTGTCGTCCCCAAAAGCTGACTTTCAGCAACCATTAACACAAGAGGAGGTGTTCGACATTATAAGTAGGTGCAAGCCTCCAAGGCCGCCAACTACAACACTATTGCGAACCAAGTCAGTGAATGATGCACCCGTGTTTGTGCCGCAAGGAGATGCCCTGGTCCTTGAACCCTTACAAAGATCAAACTCTTATCATGGTGACGGGTTCTGTGATGCACCATCTTTTGACCTCGGCATAGATGGTGATGCTCCAGCACCTGCTCCAGCAGCAGAAACAGCGGAAGCCGGTGTGATCTGCATTGATGAGTGTGAGTTGGACCCAACAGCTGTGAATGGAGGATGTGCTGCTGCTGATGCTGGGAAGGCAATAGCTCAAGAGCTAGATGTTGGTTCACCAGAGAATTGCCACACCCCGATATGCGCAGAACCAGAAGTTGGTACGAGCAGTTCTTCGGGACCACCTATTGCACGAAGACAGAGGAGGGTAATAAGACCTGCAGCATCTCAAAGGTCTCCATTCATCGACTACAACAAGAAGAAGACTTTCAGCACCAATGAGGCAGTGAACAAGCTTTACGCTGCCCTCTTGTATTGGGTCAGGCATCACAAAGGAGCAAGTGATGAAGCTACCAGGTAAACTAACTCCCCACATCCTACATACATATCTTTTTCAGTTGCACAGGACCAGCCACTTAGTTGCACAAAAAGCATAGCATGTTGCACAGAACAGGGATTTTAGTTGCACACTGTTCTGTTTTCAATTTCATACACATTTTTTTGCTGCTGTGACCCTTCGAGCTAACTTGTCTTTTTATTGCTTTTAAAAAAATCAGCCCTGAGATAATCAGGTATGGTGCTTTCTACATTTCTTTAAAGGAGTTAGTTGATTCGATGAAGCCGGTTCAATGGTTGTCAAAAATTGTTATTGAGACTGGAATCTTACACATCATGGATAACTTACCAGAAGGGTCAAAGAAGGTTTTTATGCCACTGAGGTTTTCTGTAAGTTTTTCCAAAACCTTCTTTTTACCCTCATATTTGTTCTGTAGCACTTTTTTTCGTTGACCATTTGAGGGAGGCCTTTCACCTACTAAGGAGTTTTGGGCCATGTTTTATAATCTCTGTAGATAAATTTACAGCAAGGGATCCACAATGTGAATGAGATAAACAAGAAGTTTGATTACAAGAACCGTCTCGACAAGAAAGACTTGGTGAGTGTTGTGCCCACATGATCAATCTTTTTTTTAGTTGGCACCCACAACATATCCAGTTGCACATGACACATCTGTTAGTTGGCAGACACTTGTTGCAACCTGTTTTTAACTTGACCAAGTCTTTTACTGTTTTTTCTTAGCTACAGCCTGTATTTTGTGTCTGAAATCATTCACGGTTGCAGGTCATGCTGCCAGTGCTCGACTGCGCTGATGTAACCGATAAGGATGGAGGGAAGCATTATTGGGTCTTCAGTGTCAACTTGAGGGACGGACGCTTCGAAGTTCTTGATTCAAGCAGGACGCTGGACAACATTGAGCTGATGAACACTACCTCTACCATCGCGGGGGCAGTACGCCAGCTATGGAGGAAGCATTACCCAAAGTTCAGCATCGAGCACTTCCAGATTATTGACATTGACGTACCGAAGCAGCTCGGCAAGTAAGACAATAAGCATTTCATTCCTTCTCAATCATATACCATCATTTTGTAGTTTTTAAATTTTTCTACATGTGCAATCTTTAGTATTTTTAAGACACGGTATTAGTCTTCAATCTGTTTTATCATTTTTATGAGTTTCTAATCTAGCCAGTTGCAGAGTGGCGCATAAGTAGTTGCACAGTGGGACATAATGAGTTGCAGTAGAACACAAGCAGTTGCACAGTAGGACATAAGCAGTTGCACAATAGAACAGAAGCAGTTGCACAGTAGGGCATAAGCAGTTGCACAGAGTGCATTACCTTTATTTTGGTTTTAATTTTATGTGACAATTTTTTTTGCCCATTTTGCAGTAATGAGTGTGGGTTGTTCGCACTGCTTAACGCCACCGAGTGGAATGGTAGGCAACTGCCCAACTACGACCCCAAGGAAGTACTCAATATCATTAAGAAGCTGGCATATGATTGGGTCACCAGCGTGCACAACACCGCCCCATGGAGGAAGTTGCTGAGATACGACAAGGAGTAGGTCAGTACTATTTTTTTCTTTTTTTCTGCTCCATGGAGGAAGTTGCTGGTTTGTACAATTTTATTAAGCAGATTTCGTAGTTGCACACTACTAGTAATTGTGTTTGCAACTCAATATCATCACTTTTGTTGATACATTAGGAGCACTAGATATACAATTATTCAACAACTAAATATTTAACCAATTGCCAACAAAGGCACAAATAGCAACTTTTTTTACACAGTGCATGAACTAATTCAAGCAGCATAAATTAGATAAAGAGGAATCATAGATGCTGAATGTGTCCACTTGGTCCCAACATTGCTAAAAAACATCATTCTTTTCCTTTTTTGTTCCAAAGTTACAAATGAGGAAACAGAATCACAGGAGCCTCTGTGGACACACACCAGCAGTGTGCTCTGTAGATTGGCACTGGCTGCATTTGTTTTTCTTCTTTGGGTGTAGCTCCAGCGCCGATTTGTACCGTCGACTCTTTGCCCTACCCTTTGTAGTAGACCTTGGAGGATCCCTGGGCACAAAATCATCAGAAGCTTGTGCAAGGGCTGCAGCCTCCAATGGGGCAGTAGGACCGTCACGATCACCTGTGTAATAATCATATAAAAAGTTTAGTATTTTTGTTATTGTGCAACCAGCACTAATGTTCTGTGCAACCACACAGTACATTTTGTGCAACTAACTGGTTGCTGTGTGCAAGTTAAGTTGAAAAAAACACCTGCAGTAGCACGGCCTGTCATGGTACTTAGATTGTAGTCACCTATGGGCAGAACATGAAAAACAAGTTAGATTTTTAGCTTGATCCTCAAACTAACACAACACACGCAACTAGGAAGCATGTTCTGTTCAACTGGGCACTATGATATGTGCAACTAAAGTCACTCACCCTAGTTTTTGTTTTGGAGTCGGTGAAGGTACTAACCTGGGTGATGAGCCCCCTGAGTCCTGCCTGTAGGTCCATTGGGAGTAGCACAAAGGGCACTGCTAGTTGGGCCTGGCGGGGGAGGAGGTCTTTGAGGGTTGGCATCACCTATAGGCAGAACAGGACAAACAAGTCAGTTGTGTTTATCTTTTGATGCTCGAACTAACACAGCGTGCGCAACTAGGTAGCCTGTTCGGTGCAACTGAGCACCATGATGTGTGCAACTGGAGTTACAGACCTAGTTTGATGGGGAGTTGGGGGCAGGTAATTACCTGGACGACGAGCCCCCTGAGTGTTGCCTGTAGGGCCATTGGGAGGAGCATGCGGGGGAGGAGGTGGCGGAGTATGCCGTGTACAGCCAGGAGGGGGGGGAGGTCCTTGAGGGTTGACATCACCTATATGTAGAACTGGAAAAATAAGTTAGCTATGTTATCTTGATGCTTGAACTAACACAGCTTGCGCAACTAGGCAGTATGTTCTGTCCAAGTGGCTACCATGGTGTGTGCAACTGGGCACAATGATGTGTGCAACTGAAGTTACACACCTAGTTAGATCAGGAGTTGGGGCAGGTAATTACCTGGATGATGAGCCCCCTGATTGCTGCCTGGAGGTGGAGGAGGTCCTCGAGGGTTGCCATCATCTGATGGCCCCGTTGCAGCAGTCGGTTTTCTCTTTTTCTTGGACTTGTTCAAGTGGCCGATCTCGGTACGTGCTGCACGCATATGCTTGTATACAATAGCTTGTGCTAGATCAGAACCACTCGCAAACTTTGCTAGTTTCCGAAAATCGTATATCATGTTCCTCTCCCTTATATGCTTCTTTGATTGAGGAGGCATTTCATCTGGTTGCTCATAACCAGTCCCTGGCACACTGGGTACAGCAGTAGGTGTCCACCGTCTTAGCAGGTACCTTTCCGGTATGACATCAACGCCAACATGGGTGAACACCTTGAGGATGTGGCAACAAAGGATACCGTCCTTGTCCATTTTACAGCACTCACACAAATAGGAACCCTCCTCCACCCTTGCCTGCACTAAGTAGTTTCGAGAACCATATTTCACAACAAATTCCTAGTTCGGTCTGAGCTCAAACACATCAGCACCAACTTGGAATGCATTATAACGTCCAATCAGCTCAAACTCTTCTCTGAACTTGCGATAAAGGTCTCTAGTATAGGTTTTGTAAGCTTGCTTCTCTATTGGGAAGTTGGACCACAACTCAATCTCAAGGTGTTCTGTCCTATAATCATTGCAGCCTTCCTTGGCAAGGATGTGGTTCTGGATTTTTTCATATTGCTCGACAAAGTTCAGCATTGAGTTGTGTGGGTTCACATATCTTTTCAGGATGGCATTGAACCCCTCACTACGCTGTGTAGATTGGAGGAAGGGGAAGAACCTGTGTTTGAAGTAGCACGGCACCCAAGTTGACCTGTATTCATACAACTTCCCAAAGTGCGTGTGTGTCATAGCCTCATACTTCATCATTAACCCGTCCCAATTCTGCTCAAACTTGTCTATAGTGAAGCTGAAGTCAACACACTTGTTGAAATCATCAGAGAGTCCTGGATTCCGGCACAGCAGCCAACCAACCTTTTCCTGAGCCATTTTCATGATGTGCCATCGACAACAGCGGTGCACGGTGGTTGGAAAGATGCTCTGTATTGACTGCCTCATCGCACCATCCTAATCAGTGATGAAGTTGTCAGGAGGTTTTCCATCCATAGCCTCTAGGAATGCTCCAAAGACCCAATCAAAGCTCGATGCCAACTCCTGCCTCACAAACGCGCAACCCAGCATGAAAGATTGGCCATGTCGGTTTATTCCTATGAAGGGCACGAACGGCATATTGTACAAGATGGTCATGTAGGTGGTGTCAAACGATATGCAATCGTGGTACGCCTCCGCATAAGCTTTTCGAGCTAAGCCGTCCACCCAAAATATGTTGACAACTCTGTCCTCTTCATCATATTTCACCTTATAGAAGAAGTCTGGATCGGTTTTTTGTATATCCTTGAAGTGCGCAATTGTCTCAATCAGATCACCCTCCTTTGTGTCATCTCTACGGAAACTTGTACAAAGATTTGTTATTGCCTTTGGTCCGAACGGCACCATCATCTCAGATCCATAGAACTCTGCCATTACATGCATCATCCGTCCTGCATAATACAAAAACAAACAGTATATCCTTTTTTAGTTGCACAAATGCGCACATCCAGCTGCACAGTAATAGGACACGTGTTGGCACAGAAGATAATCGCAGGAAATGGACGCCTAGCTGCACCTTTTTAAAAACACTTTGCAGTTTTTGCATACAGGACATTCTGTACTTGCATAGTAAAGACAATCTAGGTGCACAAGAAGCACCAAAAGTGATATACAAAAAGCATGGGAAGTTGGACACCAGTTGCACAGTTAAGCCATTTCAGTTGCATAGTAGTACCATAAAAGTTGCACACTAGACTTCCTAGAGGGAAACTTAATTCTTCAAGGGATATAGAAAAACACCACACCTGTAGTCAAGTTGCAGTTATACAAGATGCGCAGAAACTCCTTTTCATCAAGTGAGATGCCTTGGTGGGATCTCAAGTATTTGGACAATGAAGGTTTGTTCACGAGTGGATGATTGTGGTCACGAACAAAGTGCGTCACCTCCCATCGCCCATCTATCAGCTTCACCAACATTTTTGCCTTGCATTCAGTCTGCTTTATTGTCTCGCGTTTGCGCTTCTTCTTCTTCTTACTAGTACCAGCCTCCTCTTCAGCAAATATTGGAGGTTCTTCTTCCATCTCCTCATCACTGTTAATAGATTTTGGATCTGGAATAGGGTCCAGGACAGGAGGAGCCTCAGCTCCTCCATCATCAGCTTTGGGCTTCTTGAACTTGTTGCAGCAAAACTGTTGTTTTATCAATTCATTGGTGCGGGCTGTCCGTCTAGAGGTGTTCATCTTGATAGAGAAACCCATCCGTAGTGTGTAGATGTTGTAGTGATCCTTAGCAATTTGAAGGATGTCAAACCTCATGCCAACATAGGGTTCCATAGGTTGAGAACCAGCCTCATCCTCTCCTTCTTCTACTTGCACAGCTCTGTCAACAGCCCCAGCTCCTAGCTCAGTCCTGGTTGGACTAGGAACATTTGCCTCGGTTCCTGTGTCATCAAGAGTATGGCTCTCTGACTGCAAAGACACCACTACACGGGCACCATGGGCTGATGAATGGCCTGCCACATTGTCATGGCCCGTAGGGTTACCATCACGACTTGCCTGCGTGTAGTAAACAGATCGACCATTTTCTGTCCAATTTCCTTGTTGTATGCTGGGTTGCTGCTGATCCATATCATGAGGAAGCTCATTGAGATCTGGAGGCAACTCATTGAGATCAAGCATTTTTTCCTTGTTCTTGGATGCCGCCACACACTCCCTGCACATATATAAAAAGAAGAAATTGATGTCATCAGTTGGTAACCACAGAAAAAGAGTGTTTCAAACAACCTAAAAACTTAGTAAATAGGTAGTTGCACACCATTTTGTGATAATCTTAGTTCCAAAAACAACATGACTGTAGCATAATATTTTATTATAATAGTTTTGAAATTTTTTGTTTGCACAGATTTGTTATGTTAGTTGCACAGTTTGCAGTAAATAACTAGCAAAAGCGTGACTTCTTTTTGCTATAGAGTTTTTCTGACTTTCCCCCTTTTTGTTTTATTGTAATGATCTATAGGTTTCCGTTTCGCAAGGAGCTCTTTTTAGATTTTTCTGCGCATAATTGGATGCTACATTTGAGAAGGAAAATCCAGGTGAAAGAAGAAAGAAGAATTGGAGGACAGATTATAGTTATATGTTTTTCATCGCCATTTATGTTTCTAGTTCTGGTATATTTGAATATATTAATATGGTTTGCAATAGGTGTGGGACCAGAATATATGCGTGGGACAAGATTATATGTGTGAATATGTTAATATGGTTTGTGGCTTCATTAGCCATGGACAAAAGTTCTTGTGTTTTTCCTGTTACACTACAGATTTCTGGTTTTTGCTAGAGTAGACGTCTCAATTGCCAGGATGCATCTTTCCACTTGGCCAGCATACATATCTAGTTGGACATTCAATGTTTTTAGTTGGCTAGAATAGATGTCTCAGCTGGCCAGGTTGCATTTATTTCAGTTTTTAGCCAACATACATGTTTAGTTGGACAGTTAATGCATTCAGTTGGCTAGAATAGATGTCTCAGTTGGCCAGGATACATTTTCTCAGTTTTTTGCCAACATGCATGTTTAGTTGGCCAGAAAACATCTTTTTTATTTGCACATATACTACAGTTTTCCCAAAGTGTTCACTCACAAACATGTATTGCAAAATATACATGTTTACTTGGCCAGGATACATGTTTAGTTGGCCAGGATACATGTTTTTTAGTTGGCCAGATAACACGTGGGGTACAATGCATGTTTTAGTTTTGGCTAGCATGCATGCCGAGTTGCCAGAATATAGGTTCAGTTGGCTGGGATGCATGTTCAGTTGCACATTTATGAATTTTTCGTTGCACATATCTATTGGGCAGTTAATTTTTTGTTCATTTTGCAAACAATAACTACAAGTTGGTAGAATGCATGTTTAGTTTTTGGCTACAATGCTTTGTTGAGTTGGCTTTAATCATGTTTTAATTGGCCAAAGAACTTGTTTTTAGTTGGCTTGTTTAACACATCCAGGTGGTAGAAACTTTTCTGGCATGCATCAAGTAGTTTTTGGCATGTTTAACACATCCAACAGTAACATCAAGTAGGCTGGTGTGATGTGCCAGATTCACCTCTTTTTTGAAGCAGATTCTCCATGGATCCATGGAGAAGGGGGTTTACATATGCCTATGCAGTAGAAGAAAGGGGGAAGTGAAGAGGTGCAGAGGGGGCTTACCTGCTTGATCTTACTGCCTGGTATGGCTCTGACCACCCTGCCCTTTAGATCTTGAAGCAGCTCCTTCTACTTTGGGGCTCCCATGGCGGCTGTGTAGGAGGAGGAAGAAGGGTTGGGGGCGATTTCTGTTGGATCTGCTTCTGGCGTGGAGAAGAAGAAAAAGGCAGCATGGGAGGGGTTGAGGCGTGGGGGCGAGCGGGGGCATGGGTGCGAGCTGGGGACAGCTGGCTACATGGGGCTCGATTGGTTTGTTTGGTGGCCGGTCGATCGATCTGTTTGATGAGCCCCTTCCTTTTTTGTTTCGTGGGGACAGGAGGTTTCCTTTTTCAGCTGGCCGCTCGGTTGCACTAGTGGGCAGCCGGCCGCCCACTAGACACGCCCATTATACTTAGGCTTCGGTGCCTTTTCCTTCGAGCTTTGGCTCGATGAGCCCCTCAATAATCTCCTCATCATTTTCTGAAAATTTCTGAAATTTTTAGTAACTTCAAAATAAAAGTAAACCAAACTCAATAATATTGATAGCAACTACTCCTACAAGTGCCTAGGGCCTATATCATGCATCAAAACTACTTTTGACCATATAAATTTGACATGCAAGCTCAAGAATAGGGTCACCTAAGCAACACAAATTTGCAATGAATAAAGCACTAGAACAAAAACTAATTGGACCAATGGAGCAGTCACATACCAAGAAACAATCTCCCCAAGCAGTTTTGTGAGAGGTGCTTTGAGCAAGGAGATCGAAAATGGCAGCAAAACGAGCTTGGACTAGGGTTTGAGTTGGTTTTTTGTGTTTGGGGGAGGAAGATGAAGTGTGTGGCTGGAAGAATAAGTGAAGGAGGGCCACCGTGGGCCCACGAGGCAGGGGGTGCGCCCTCCACCCTCGTGGCAAGGTGATTGCCCCCCTGGTGTGTTCTTTGTTCCATAAATCCTCAAATATTCTATAAAAATCATATTTAATTTTTAGGGCTTTTTGAGAACTTTTATTTTCAAGGTATTTTTATATTGCACGGATAATCAGATAACAGACAGAAAATTATTTATTTTTACTTTATTTCAATTAAATAACAGAAAGTATAGAAAGGGTACAGAGGGTTGTGCTTCTAGTTTCATCCATCTCATGCTCGTCAAAAGGAATCGACTAACAAGGTTGATCAAGTCTTGTTAACAAACCCATTCCGATTAACATGAAACCGGAGAAATTTTGAATAACACTAGGTTACCTCAACAGGGATATGCACATCCCCAATAATAAGTATATCATATTTCTTCTTGACAGTAGGAAGAGGAAATTCAAAACCTCCAAATATAATCGATGGAATTTTTCTGATAGAATTGATACTATGAACTTGAGGTTGTTTCCTCGGAAAGTGTACCGTATGCTCATTACCATTAACATGAAAAGTGGCATTGCCTTTGTTGCAATCAATAACAGCCCCTGCAGTATTAAGAAAAGGTCTTCCAAGAATAATAGACATACTATCGTCCTCGGGAATATCAAGAATAACAAAGTCCGTTAAAATAGTAACGTTTGCAACCACAACAGGCACATCCTTACAAATACCGACAGGTATAGCAGTTGATTTATCAGCCATTTGCAAAGATATTTAAGTAGGTGTCAACTTATTCAAATCAAGTCTACGATATAAAGAGAGAGGCATAACACTAACACCGGCTCCAAGATCACATAAAGCAGTTTTAACATAGTTTCTTTTAATGGAGCATGGTATAGTAGGTACTCCTGGATCCCCAAGTTTCTTTGGTATTCCACCCTTAAAAGTATAATTAGTAAGCATGGTGGAAATTTCAGCTTCTGGTATCTTTCTTTTATTTGTAATAATATCTTTCATGTACTTAGCATAAGGATTTGTTTTGAGTATATCAGTCAATCGCATACGCAAAAAGATAGGTCTAATCATTTCAGCAAAGCACTCAAAATCCTCATCATCCTTTTTCTTGGATGGTTAGGGAGGAAAAGGCATGGGTTTCTGAATCCAAGGTTCTCTTTCTTTACCATGTTTCCTAGCAACAAAGTCTTTCTTATCATACCGTTGATTCTTTGATTGTGGTTTATCAAGATCAACAGCAGGTTCAATTTCTACATCATTATCATTACTAGGTTGAGCATTAATGTGAACATCATCATTAACATTTTCATTAGGTTCATGTTCATTACCAGATTGAGTTTCAGCATCAGACATAGAGATATCATTTGGATTATCAGGTGGTTCAGCAATAGGTTCACTAGAAGTTTACACAGTTCTATCATTTTTCTTTTTCTTCCTTTTAGAAGAACTAGGTGCATCAATTTTATTTCTCTAAGAATCTTGCTCAATTCTCTTAGGGTGGCCTTCAGGATACAAAGGTTCCTGAGTCATTCTACCAGTTCTAGTAGCCACTTTAACAGCATAATCATTTTCCTTACTATTCATCTCATTGAGCAATTATTTTTGAGCTTTAAGTACTTGTTCTACTTGAGTGGTAACCATAGAAGCATGTTTGCTAACAAGTTTAAGTTCACCTCTAATATTAGCCATATAATCACCCAAGTATTTAATCATATCAGCATCTTGTTTTAATTGTCTACCAAAATAAGCATTGAAGTATTCTTGCTTAAATATAAAATTATCAAACTCATCCAAGCATTGACTAGCAATTTTAGTAGGAGGGATTCCAGCTTTATCATATCTATAGAGAGAATTTACCTTTACTACCTGTGTTGGGTTATCGAGGTCTGGAGGTTCTTCAATAAATAAAGGATTAAGATCATATATTTTCTTCATCAGGCGGTAAATTAAGACCATGTATTTCTTCAATAGGAGGTAAATTCTTAACATCTTTAGCTTTAATACCTTTTTCTTTCATAGATTTCTTTGCCTCTTGCATATCTTCAGGACTAAGAAATAGAACACCTCTCTTCTTCGGAGTTGGTTTAGGAATAGGATCATTAATTGGAACAGGAGCTGGCTCAGGAGGTGCCCAATTATTTTCATTTGTCAACATATTATTCAATAAGATTTCAGCTTCATCCGGTGTTCTTTCCCTGAAAAGAGAACCAGCACAACTATCTAGGTAATCTCTGGAAGCATCGGTTAGTCCATTATAAAAAGTATTTCATTTTTCTTAAGAGGATGATCAGGCAAAGCATTAAGTAACTTGAGAAGCCTCCCCCAAGCTTGTGGGAGACTCTCTTCTTTAATTTGCACAAAGTTGTATATTTCCTTTAAAGCAGCTTGTTTCTTATGAGCAGGGAAATATTTAGCAGAGAAGTAATAAATCATATCCTGGGGACTACGCACACAACCAGGATCAAGAGAATTAAACCATATCTTAGCATCACCCTTTAATGAGAACGGAAATATTTTAAGGATATAAAAGTAGCTTGATCTCTCATCATTAGTGAACAGGGTGGCTATATCATTTAATTTAGTAAGATGTGCTACAACAGTTTCAGATTCATAACCATGAAAAGGATCAGATTCAACCAAAGTAATTATATCAGGATCAACAGAGAATTCATAATCCTTATCAGCAACACATATAGGTGAAGTAGCAAAAGCAGGGTCAGGTCTCATCCTAGCATTTGGATATTGCTTATTCCATTTAGCTAATAACATTTTGAGTTCATATCTATCTTTGCGAGCTAAAATAGCTAAAGAAGCATCTTTATCAAATAAATAACCCTTAGGAATAACAAGTGATTCTTCATCATCACTTTCATCTTCAAAATCAGATTCAATATTTTCATTCTCTCTAGCCCTAGCAAGTTGTTCCTCGAGAAAATCACTAAGTGGCATAGTAGTATCAGGCATAGAGGTAGTTTCATCGTAAGTATCATGCATAGCAGAAGTAGCATCATCAATGTTAGGGAATGTAGTAATTTCAAAAATTCCTACGCACACGCAAGATCATGGTGATGCATAGCAATGAGAGGGGAGAGTGTTGTCCATGTACCCTCGTAGACTGAAAGCGAAAGCGTTAGCACAACGTGGTTGATGTAGTCGTATGTCTTCACGATCCGACCGATCAAGTACCGAACGCGCGGCACCTCCGAGTTCTGCACACGTTCAACTCGATGACGTCCCTCGCCTCCGATCCAGCCGAGTGTTGATGGAGAGTTTCGTCAGCATGATGGCGTGGTGACGATGATGATGTTCTACCGACGCAGGGCTTCGCCTAAGCACCGCTACGATATGATCGAGGTGGATTATGGTGGAGGGGGCACCGCACACGGCTAAGAGATCAAGAGATCAATTGTTGTGTCTATGGGGTGCCCCCTGGCCACGTATATAAAGGAGTGGAGGAGGGGAGGGGCCGGCCCTCTCTATGGCGCGCCCTAGGGGAGTCCTACTCCCACCGGGAGTAGGATTCCCCCTTTCCTAGTAGAACTAGGAGTCCTTCCAAGTAGTAGGAGTAGGAGAGAAGGAAAGGGAAAAGAGAAGAGTAGGAAGGAGGGGGTGCAGCCCTTCCCCCTAGTCCAATTCGGACTAGGCCTTGGGGGGGGGGGGGCGCGGCCTGCCTCTCTCTCTTTCCCCTAAAGCCCAATAAGGCCCATCCACTCCCCGGCGAATTCCCGTAAGTCCCCCAGTACTCCGATAAATACCTGAATCACTCGGAACCTTTCCGATGTCCGAATATAGTCGTCCAATATGTCGATCTTTACGTCTCGAACATTTCGAGACTCCTCGTCATGTCCCCGATCTCATCCGGGACTCCGAACTACCTTCGTTACATCAAAACACATAAACTCACAATATAATTGTCATCAAACTTTAAGCGTGCGGACCCTACGGGTTCGAGAACTATGTAGACATGACCGAGACACATCTCCGGTCAATAACCAATAGCGGAACCTGGATGCTCATATTGCCTCCTACATATTCTACGAAGATCTTTATCGGTCAAACCGCATAACAACATACGTTGTTCCCTTTGTCATCGGTATGTTACTTACCCAAGATTCGATCGTCGGTATCTCAATACCTAGTTCAATCTCGTTACCGGCAAGTCTCTTTACTCGTTCCTTAATACAGTATCCCGCAACTAACTCATTAGTTGCAATGCTTGCAAGGCTTATAGTGATGTGCATTACCGAGTGGGCCTAGAGATACCTCTCCGACAATCGGAGTGAAAAATCCTAATCTCGAAATACGCCAACCCAACAAGTACCTTCGGAGACACCTGTAGAGCACCTTTATAATCACCCAGTTACGTTGTGACCTTTGGTTGCACACAGAGTGTTCCTCCGGTAAATGGGAGTTGCATAATCTCATAGTCATAGGAACATGTATAAGTCATGAAGAAAGCAATAGCAACAAACTAAACGATCAAGTGCTAAGCTAACGGAATGGGTCAAGTCAATCACATCATTCTCCTAATGATGTGATCCCGTTAATCAAATGACAACTCTTTGTCTATGGCTAGGAAACATAACCATCTTTGATCAACGAGCTAGTCAAGTAGAGGCATACTAGTGGCACTCTGTTTGTCTATGTATTCACACATGTATCATGTTTCCGGTTAATACAATTCTAGCATGAATAATAAACATTTATTATGATATAAGGAAATAAATAGTAACTGTATTATTGCCTCTAGGGCATATTTCCTTCAGTCTCCCACTTGCACTAGAGTCAATAATCTAGTTCACATCGCCGTGTGATTTAATACCAATAGTTCACATCACCATGTGATTAACACCCATAGTTCACATCGACATGTGACCAACACCCAAAGGGTTTACTAGAGACAATAATCTAGTTCACATCGCTATATGATTAACACCCAAAGAGTACTAAGGTGTGATCATGTTTTGCTTGTGAGAGAAGTTTAGTCAATGGGTCTGCCACATTCAGATCCGTATGTATTTTGCAAATTTCTATGTCAACAGTGCTCTGCACGGAGCTACTCTAGCTAATTGCTCCCACTTTCAATATGTATCCAGATTGAGATTTAGAGTCATCTGGATCGGTGTCAAAATTTGCATCGACGTAACCCTTTACGACGAACCTTTTTAGTCACCTCCATAATCGAGAAACATATCCTTATTCCACTAAGGATAATTTTGACCGTTGTCCAGTGATCTACTCCTAGATCACTATTGTACTCCCTTGCCAAAAATAGTGTAGGGTATACAATAGATCTGGTACACTGCATGGCATATTTTATAGAACCTAGGGCCAAGGCATGGGGAATGACTTTCATTCTCTTTCTATCTTCTGCCGTGGTCGGGCTTTGAGTCTTACTCTGTTTCACACCTTGTAACACAGGCAAGAACTCTTTCTTTGTCTGTTCCATTTTGAACTACTTCAAAATCTTGTCAAGGTATGTACTCATTGAAAAACTTATCAAGCGTCTTGATCTATCTCTATAGATCTTGATGCTCAATATGTAAGTAGCTTCACTGAGGTCTTTCTTTGAAAAACTCCTTTCAAACACTCCTTTATGCTTTGCAGAATAATTCTACATTATCTCCGATCAACAATATGTCATTCACATATACTTATCAGAAATGTTGTAGTGCTCCCACTCACTTTCTTGTAAATACAGGCTTCACCACAAGTCTGTATAAAACTATATGCTTTGATTAACTTATCAAAGTGTATATTCCAACTCCGAGATGCTTGCACCAGTCCATAGATGGATCGCTGGAGCTTGCATATTTTGTTAGCACCTTTAGGATGGACAAAAGTTTCTTGTTGCATCATATACAACTCTTCCTTAATAAATCCATTAAGGAATGTAGTTTTGTTTATCCATTTGCCAAATTTCATAAAATGTGGCAATTGCTAACATGATTCGGACAGACTTAAGCATAGATACGAGTGAGAAACTCTCATCGTAGTCAACACCCTGAACTTGTCGAAAACCTTTTGCGACAATTCTACTTTGTAGATAGTAACACTACTATCAGCGTCCGTCTTCCTCTTGAAGATCCATTTAATCTCAATGGCTCGCAGATCTTTGGGCAAGTCAATTAAAGTCCATACTTTGTTCTTATATATGGATCTCACCTTAGATTTCATGGCCTCAAGCCATTTCGCGGAATCTGGGCTCATCATCGCTTCCTCATAGTTCGTAGGTTCGTCATGGTCAAGTAACATGACCTCCAGAACAGGATTACCGTACCACTCTAGTGCGGATCTCACTCTGGTTTACCTATGAGGTTCGGTAGTAACTTGATCTGAAGTTACATGATCATCATCATTAGCTTCCTCACTAATTGGTGTAGTAGTCACAGGAACAGATTTCTGTGATGAACTACTTTCCAATAAGGGAGCAGGTGCAGTTACCTCATCAATTTCTACTTTCCTCCCACTCACTTCTTTCGAGAGAAATTCCTTCTCTAGGAAGGATCCATTCTCAGCAATGAATATCTTGCCTTCGGATCTGTGATAGAAGGTGTACCCAACATTTTCTTTTAGGTATCCTATGAAGACACACTTCTCCGATTTGGGTTTGAGCTTATCAGGTTGAAACTTTTTCACATAAGCATTGCAACCTCAAACTTTAAGAAAGGACAACTTAGGTTTCTTGACAAACCATAGTTCATATGGTGTCGTCTCAATGGATTTAGATGGCGCCCTATTTAACGTGAATGTAGCTGTCTCTAATGCATAACCCCAAAACGATAGTGGTAAATTGGTAAGAGACATCATAGATCGCACCATATCTAATAAAGTACGGTTACGATGTTCGGACACACCATTACACTGTGGTGTTCCAGGTGGCGTGAGTAGTGAAACTATTTCACATTGTTTTAACTGAAGGCCAAACTCGTAACTCAAATATTTTACTTCTGCGATCATATCATAGAAACTTTTATTTTTGTTACAATGATTCTCCACTTCACTCTGAAATTCTTTGAACTTTTCAAATATTTCAGACTTGTGTTTCATGAAGTAGATATACTCATATCTGCTCAAATCATCTGTGAAGATCAGAAAATAATGATACCTGCCGCGAGCCTCAATATTCATCGGACCACATACATCAGTATATATGATTTCCAACAAATCTGTTGCTCGCTCTATTGTTCCGGAGAACGGAGTCTTAGTCATCTTGCCCATGAGGCATGGTTCGCAAGCATCAACTGATTCATAATCAAGTGATTCCAAAAGCCCATCAGCATGGATTTTCTTCATGCGCTTTACACCAATATGACCTAGACGGCAGTGTCACAAATAAGTTGCACTATCATTATTAACTTTGCATCTTTTGGCTTCAGTATTATGAAAATGTGTATCACCATGATCGAGATCCAACAAACCATTTTCATTGGGTGTATGACCATAGAAGGTTTTATTCATGTAAACAGAACAACAATTATTCTCTAACTTACATGAATAACCGTATTGCAATAAACATGATCCAATCATATTCATGCTTAACGCAAACACTAAATAACATTTATTTTAGGTTTAACACTAATCCCGAAAGTATAGGGAGTGCGCAATGATGATCATATCAATCTTGGAACCATTTCCAACACACATCGTCACTTCACCCTTAACTAGTCTCTGTTCATTCTGCAACTCCCGTTTCGAGTTACTATTCTTAGCAACTGAACTAGTACCAAATACTAAGGGGTTGCTATAAACACTAGTAAAGCACACATCAATAACATGTATATCAAATATACCTATGTTCACTTTGCCATCCTTCTTATCCGCCAATTACTTGGGGTAGTTCCGCTTCCAGTGACCAGTCCCTTTGTAGTAGAAGCACTCAGTTTCAGGCTTAGGTCCAGACTTGGGTTTTTTCACTTGAGCAGCAACTTGCTTGCCGTTCTTCTTGAAGTTCCCCTTTCTTCCCTTTGTCCCTTTACTTGAAACTAGTGGTTTTGTTTACCATCAACACTTGATTCTTTTCTTGATTTCTACCTTCATCGATTTCAGCATCACGAAGAGCTTGGGAATCGTTTCCGTTATCCCTTGCATATTATAGTTCATCACGAAGTTCTACTAACTTGGTGATGGTGACTAGAGAATTCTGTCAATCACTATTTTATCTGGAAGATTAACTCCCACTTGATTCAAGCAATTGTAGTACCCAGACAATCTAAGCACATGCTCACTGCTTGAGCTATTCTCCTCCATCTTTTAGCTATAGAACTTGTTGGAGACTTCATATCTCTCAACTCGGGTATTTGCTTAAAATATTAACTTCAACTCCTGGAACATCTCATATGGTCCATGACGTTCAAAACGTGTTTGAAGTCCCAATTCTAAGCCGTTTAAGCATGGTGTACTAAACTATAAAGTAGTCATCATATTAAGCTAGCCAAACGTTCATAACGTCTGCTCCTGCAATAGGTTTGTCACCTAGCGGTGCATCAAGGACATAATTCTTCTGTGCGACAATGAGGATAAACCTCATATCACGGGACAATGAGGATAAACCTCATATAACATCTTTCAACTTAGTTTCTCTAGGAACATATCAAAAAATAAAACAGGGGAGCTAAACATGAGCTATTGATCTACAACATAGATATGCTAATACTACCAGGACTAAGTTCATGATAAATTAAAGTTCAATTAATCATATTACTTAAGAACTCCCACTTAGATAGACATCCCTCTAATCCTCTAAGTGATCACGTGATCCATATCAACTAAACCATGTTCGATCATCACGTGAGATGGAGTAGTTTCAATGGTGAACATCACTATGTTGATCAGATCTACTATATGATTCACGCTCGACCTTTCGGTCTTAGTGTACTGAGGCCATATCTGTTATATGCTAGGCTCGTCAAGTTTAACCTGAGTATTTCGCGTGTGCAACTGTTTTGCACCCGTTGTATTTGAACATAGAGCCTATTACACCCGATCATCACGTGGTGTCTCAGCATGAAGAACTTTTGCAACGATGCATACTCAGGGAGAACACTTGTACCTTGATAATTAGTGAGAGATCATCTTATAAAGCTACCGTCGAACTAAGCAAAATAAGATGTATAAACAATAAACATCATATGCAATCAAAATATGTGACATTATATGGCCATCATCATCTTGTGCCTTTGATCTCCATCTCTAAAGCATCGTCATGATTTCCATCGTCACCAGCATGACACCATGATCTCCATCATCTTGATCTATATCAATGTGTCGTCACATGGTCGTCTCGCCAACTATTGCTATCGCATAGCGATAAAGTAAAGCAATTATTTGGCGCTTGCATCTTATGCAATAAAGAGACAACCATAAGGCTTCTGCCAGTTGCCGATAACTTCAACAAAACATGATCATCTTATACAACAACTCATATCTCATCACGTCTGTCGGGGGTTGAGTGCGACATATGCCAAAGGATGGCTTATCATGGTGGGGGCGAGTAGAACGTCGCCGATGCCTGGAAACGGGATAAGGCGAAGACATGCACGCCGGTGGATCTTACCCAGCTTCAGGGCTCTCTGGGGAGATAATACCCCTACTGCTGCTCTACGGGGTCTCCGCATGATCACTATGGTAAAGTGTTTACACAATTGCTCCTTGAGCTGTTTCCTGGAGGTAGGAGAAGGCAAGGCTAGCTCTCCCCTTCCTATATGATCTGGTCTAGTGCTAATGGATTCCAACCCTTTGCATGGATGCCCTGGGGGTTTATATAGGCCTACCCCTCAGGGGTACAATGGTAATCCGGCTGGGCGCGGGCCCAGTCGTCAGTCCCTCTGGCCACCGTCTTATCCGCCGAATCCTGGGGCCCACCGACTGGTGGGCCCCGCCGACTGGCTTGGTGTGGGGCCGACAGGCCGCGTCCGCCGCGGGCGGGTCTTTGCCGACTGCAGATTACTGTAGTCGTGCCTCTAATGACACAGGCTCGGTCATGAGGTCGTGGCGACAGCCCCGCCGTCTGGCGGGCGATCACTGTGGCCACTACTTGTCGTGTCTGATTAATGGCGTGTGGGGCCCGTGGGAGGGGTCGGCCGACTTCTGGTGGCCGACTCCCATCCGGGCCGACTGGTGGTGCTTTCGTCGTCTTTCGTATGCCCGTCGACTGGTGGGACCCATCATCCCTAGGTCATACCAGGAGGCCGTCGTGGGCACAGGGCTCCGCCCCCTGGGGCTGATGTCAGGGCCGGCATGGCAACAGTGTCGCGCCGCGCGGAAAACTTCGCGGGTACAGCGTACTGTAGCCACGCCTGCCCTTGGAAAAAGGGGTGGGAGTGGTACTCACTGTGGCCACTCCCCGTCCTGTCCCTCTTTATGAGGACATGGGGGTTGTTGGCGTCGCGGGCCGACTCCCCAAGGCTGGCTTCTCTGGAAGTCACCGGTCAGGAGTCGTCTTATCCTGAAGTCATCCCTCGGACTCGGCCGCGAGTGAGCAGCCGGCCGCCTTGCCGCCGACTCTCAGAAGGCGGCTCTTCGTCCTGGGGCCTCGAGGGGCGCAGTCTGCCCCGATGTCTTGAAAGGTTCTGGGCCTGGGTTGGCCTACCCGTGGCCCATTACTCCGACAGTAGTCCCCGAAGCTGGTGAGGCTCCGAGGGCGACATGTGGAGCATCAACAGTTTCTTCTTTCTGGCGGTCGGATCTGGGCTTCGCTAGACGTCTTCTGTCAAGCCGACTATCGGAGTCGGACTTGCTAAAGGCCGACTTGCCCCTAAAAAAGTTTGAACGCTGCGGCGGAGTTCAGGTGGCGTGCCTGATAAGCTTCCAGGCCGCCACCCGTGGTTGACCTGTCGCGAGGCGCCATGTGGCGGAGCTAGTCTGATCGCCCACGCGCGCGACAGGACAGGCCTACAGGCGAGGCCCGCCACTACCGCGCCTTGGCATGCGAACGGATCCGTTGCGGCCGCGCGGACGGTTGGGATTCCTGCGCGGTTATTGCGCGTGGTAACTTCGTGTGGTAAATCATGGGGGTTGTGGGGTCCCAGGCGCAGTTAATCCCACGTCCGCCCCCTCGACTTCTCAGCCCACGAGCCTACAAGTAGGCGGGGGGAGGGGGCGGCGAAGCGCGCGCGCCCATTCTCCCCACTTCCTTTCACTCCTTCTTGCTTCTTCTTCTTCTTCTTGCCGCTGCTGCTCCGAACCACGCCGTGCCCGCAGCGATGAGCTCCTCCTCCGCCGCCGCGCCTCCTGTTGTTCGCTCCGGAGTGTGGGACGGCTCCGAGGTTGACGACGACAACATAGAGATCCTCCGCCAGACACGGCGGCTACCTGGCAGGGACTTAGTGCGGGTCCACCTCGCGCCGGAGGGAGAGATATCGCCGGCGCCAGAGGAGGGCGAGCGGGTCATATTCTGCTCGCACCTCATGCGCGGCCTGGGACTGCCGGCGAGCGGCTTCTTCCGCTCCTTCTTGGAGTTCCACGGGCTCCAGCCGCACCACCTTACTCCGAATACGGTGGTGCTGCTGGCTGCCTTCGCCACCCTGTGCGAAGGCTTCCTCGGCGTTCTCCCCACCATCGAGCTCTGGGGGGAGTTCTTCCAATCCAAGCTTGGCACACACGTTGCCGGTGTGCCGGCCCAGTGCGATGCATTCATCGCGATGCGGAGATCGGTGGCCGACAATCCGTTTCCCACCATCGCACTGATTAAGTCGGTGAAGATGTGGTAGCGATCATATTTTTATGTGAAGAACGTCGCCCCAGAAGGCGAATGGGTCAACCTGCCGGCTTACGAAGCTGGAGCGCCGGCTGGAAGGCTCCCCAGCTGGTCACACCGAGCCAGGATGCTGTCTCCCACTGGTGTCGCCGCCGTCGCGCGACTCCGAGTGCTGACGCAGTCGGAGGGCCTGACCGAGGCCGACTTGCTGGCCGCCTTCGTGGCGCGCCAAGTCCTCCCACTCCAAGGCCGACCTCACCTGATCTGCCAGATGAGCAGTCATCGGGACCCAAGTCGGATGTGCTCCAAGGACATGCCTCACGCGGAGGTGGCAAACACGGTGAACTACATCGCGAACTGCAGTCTCTCGGTGGACTAGCGGTTCGGCAAGGAGCCGTATTCGCGCGCCAACCCCCCGCCTCTTGTAAGTCGTCTTCCTTCTTCTTCTGTTTCTTTTGCTGCCGAGTTCGACTTGTCAAGTCTGACCATTTTTGTTTTGAATCAGAATCCTCTCGTCCCTCCCTCGGCCGGCACTGCGGGGCCGGCTCGTCAGTTTGTCCCCGATCGGGCGGAGAGCGACGTCGACGATCCCGACTTGGGGGCGGAAGCCATGGAAGCCGACGCCGAGGGAGGAGGAGGAGAGGCAGGCGGCTCCAGGCCTTCGACCACTTTCACCAACTGGCCTGACGACGAGGTCGAGGGAGAAGTTACCCCGCGTCGCCAGCCAAAAGCCGCCCAGCCAAGCGCGAGTTCCTCCGCCGGCTTGGACACTCAAGGCGGTGCGAAGAAGTGTCGGGCCGGGCCGAGCACGCTTGGTGGCCGGTCGAAGAAGTTCAAGGGAGCGGCCGCCGCGACCAAGCGGGAAGAGGCGGCCGCGAAAGCCAACCGCTTCCGCAAGGAGGTGAAGAAGCCGCCGCTGGTCTCTGCGTAAGCGCCTCCGTCCCTTATCTTTATTTTCTCTTTGTTAATCTTGTCTGAGTTTTTCATATGCTTTTCTCGCCTCAGGGCTCCCCTCACTCTTGAGAGGGTTGCCGCCGCCTCTGTCATGGGGTTGGTGGAGACGTCTGCCACCACTCGGCGGATTGACCCCGCCGCCAACCTTCGGGAGGCGATGAAGCGGAACGCGTGGGAGAAGCGCGAGGAGGACGAGGCCGCCCGTCGAGAGAAAGTGGAGGCCGAGAAGGCGAAGGCCTCCGCCCTGAAGAAGCTGATGGCGGCCGAGGCCGCCGTTGCGGCAAAGCAGCCGGCTAAGGAAGTCACGCCCCGGCGGTCGGTGGTGTTCGTCACCCCTTTGAACTCTGCGCCGTCGCCCCCGGAGTTCATGGGGCAGTCGGGGGAAGCCGGCGGCGAGTTCCCAATCGTGGAGAGAGGCGGCGGTGACACCCCTATGCCAGACGTGGTCGCGCCGCCACAGCCGCCCCTGCCACCGTCTAGAAGCGCGCCAGGCAAACAACTAGCGGATCCGCCCTTGCCGCCGACTGAAGACGAGGCCGTGGCGAGGCTACTCCTTCAAGTCGGCTCGCCAACGCGTCGCCGTCTTGGGAAGACGACTTCGGCGCCACGCCCCTTGGAGACCAGCACCGCCAGCTCGACGATTCTAGACACCGAGGCGATGAGTGCCGCGCCCATTGGGTGGGTGCGAGGAGGCGGCATGGGCCCGCTGAACCAGGCGCTTCTGGATGTCCAGACGAAGCTGCGAGCCGAGAGCGACGCCATCCAAAACTGCACCAAGGCGCACCTGGCGTCACGGGCAGCCATCTGGGTATGCTTTCTCCTTTGTCCCTATTTTCTTGTTTCTCTCTGTGGGGGCGCGCCAGCGCACCCACTGGGTGTAGTCCGCGAGTTTTGAGCCGGCTGCAGAGCAGGCGGCCCGGAACTCCAATTGGTAAGTTTCGGGTACTAACCTTTGTTCTGAAATACTTGTTGCAGGACTATCACAACCTCTGTGTCACCGCCTTCAACCTCAATGTTGAAGAGCTGGGCAAGCGGACTGCTGACTTGTCGGAGAGCCGGAGTGAGTCCTTTTTCTTCTTTGCGGGGGCGCGTTGGTGCACCCGCGGGCTATAGTCCCCGAGATTTGGGCCGACTGCTGAGCAGTCGGGCCAGATCTCCCCGGCGACCTTCTTCGTTGATGACTTAACACCTTCTTTCTTCTTTCTCTTTAGAGGCCAACACCGCTCTTCAACAGCAGCTGAGCGAAGCCAACTCCGCATTGCGTGCCAAGGGGGAGGAGTGCAGCAAGCTCGCCGCCGAGCTCGATTTGCTGGCCGCATAATTGGCAGAGGAGAAGGAGTTGCTTACGAAGATGTAGAAGGAGGCGGAACAGACGGAAGCCGCCCTCCTGGCCGAGTTCACGAGCGAGCGCTCCTCCTGGACCGACAAGGAGGCAATGCTGGTCTCCGGCTTCCACGAGATCGAGGACCTTGTCGACGGTGAGTTTTTTTGCTTTCCTTCTTCGAGCCGCTGATTATAGGTCGAGCCGACTCCTGGTTTTTTTTGACTTGTTCTTCATTCTTTCCGTCTTGGCAGACTTCTTACCC
The DNA here is from genome assembly GCF_002162155.2 of Triticum dicoccoides. Lineage (NCBI taxonomy): Eukaryota > Viridiplantae > Streptophyta > Magnoliopsida > Poales > Poaceae > Triticum > Triticum dicoccoides. The sequence continues at coordinate 566,136,854 of NC_041390.1, read as the reverse complement.
GGCCACTTGCAGGCCACCATTCAAGCTATCGAGGCCGACCGTGAGGAGCGGAGGGCGGGTGGCACGAAGATCACCGCTGATGCCCCTCGGACTCTTGACGAGCATATTCTTAGCATTGGGGCTCGCCTGCGGCCGGCCCACCTGATGCTGCGCCGGCTTCAATGTGTCGGCGCCCAAGCGATCGCCGCCCTGTGGCCAGACGTGCAGGCTCCGCGCACCCCTAGTCGGACTGCCGACTGGCTGGAGGTCGCGGCTGGCCGTCTTGAGGCCTGGAAGGGTTCCTCGGCCCGGGCCGGAGCGTGCCGAGCCTTGGAATTCGTCAAGGCGTGGTATCCGGGGCTGGACCTAGACCGGCTGGCCACACTCTGGTCAGAGGCCCAGCCGGAGCTGGCAGCCGTGGAAGATGCCCTTGTCAAGCGTGCGGCAGTGATCGCCGAGTACACCGACACCAGCATCTTTGTCCCCGAGCGGGCTGAAGACGGCGAGGAGGTGCCGCCGGAGTGGTTTGGGCTGAACCCCGACTACGGCGAGGACTCGGCAGAGGTGATCGACTCCAGCGTCGAGGAGGGAGACGAGGCAGAGGACGGGAGCGAGACGGAGGCACCGGAAGACGAAGCGGACGGCCAGCCTCAGCTCGACCGCGCCTCTAGCAACGAGCCGTGCCCGCACGAGCCGACTACTGCCGGAGGTGATCAAGCCGAGACCGCCCAGCCGGCCGCCCCAACGTCCAACACCGTCGTCTCCTCCGATCCTCCAAACCCGTCTGCCGCCCCCTAGGCTGCCACCTTGTCTTTGTTTTATCTATTCTCATAGTTTTTGAAGAACTTGTTAATTTGCACAATTCCATCCACGGGGTGTATTTTGAAATTCTGCTCGAAGATTCGGCCAAGGGCCTTTGTTATGTAAATATTCATTCGACTTCTATCCTTCTTGCTCATTGTTCTTTTGGCTTTTTCCTTTGCCGTCTTCCCTCAGTTGCCGTCTTTGTCAGTCAGACAGCCGCTCCGCGGACTGCTGCTGGATCAAATTCTTGGTCACTTTGGGAAGGCAAGTACTTAGCTGTTTTTAGGGTTGTTTAACAAGTCGGATAGAAGGCGGCAAGCCGACTATTCAAGAGTCGGTTTGCGAAAAAAGGCTGGAAGCCGGCCTTAAGCTATGTTTGTGCTTTGAGTCCTTAGCCATTTTTCATGTGGATGCCCATTCTTCCTTACTCCTGCCCACCAGACAGTCACTCTGCGAGCTGCGGCTTCTGGCAGGAGACGGTTTAGACGCCACACACTACTTGTCCGGCTGTAGGAAGCATTTCATAGCGCAGGTCGGCAAGTCCCCGAGCTGACTAGTCGAACCCAATGCCAAACGGCATATCAAAGAGTAATATACTCGAAGGCATATTTCTTATCATGTAGATAAAAGAGGGCAGTCCCCGAGCTCTTCTCGGGGGGCTCGAAGTCTTGGTACTTTAAATACAAAAGGTAGCGTGATACATACTGCGTTTAACTGTAAAATTTTCGGAGGAGATTTGCATTCCATGGCCGCTCTGTCTCTTTGTCGGAGTCGTCCCTCTTGCGTGCTCGGGGCTTCTGAGCATCGATCAGGTAGTAGGAGTCGTTGCCCAGCACTTTGCTCATGATGAAGGGGCCTTCCCAAGGTGCCAACAGCTTGTGCTGGCCGGCTGTTCGCTGGATTAATCGGAGCACGAGGTCGCCATCCTGGAAAGATCTCGGCCTGACCTTCCTGTTGTAGTATCTGCGCAGGCTCTGCTGGTAGATGCTGGACCGGCTGAGTGACAACAGCCGGCCCTCTTCCAGCAGGTCGACATCGTCTTGCCGTGCTTCTTCTGCTTCTTCCTTGGTGTACATGGTGACTCGTGGGGAATCGAACTCTATGTCCGTTGGGATGACGGCTTCAGCACCGTAGACGAGGAAGAAAGGCGTGAAGCCGGTTGACTTGTTTGGAGTCGTGCGCAGACTCCAGAGGACGGCTGGCAACTCGTCGAGCCAGCAGCCAGCCGAACGCTCCAGAGGCTCGATCAGTCGGGGCTTCATGCCGGACAGGATGAGGCCGTTTGCTCGCTCCACCTGGCCGTTTGACTGTGGATGGGCGACGGATGCTAGCGCCAGTCGGATGCCCTGTGTCACACAGAAACAAGCCAAGGCGCCTTTGGCAAAATTCGTGCCGTTGTCGGTGATGATGCTGTGTGGTATGCCGTACCGAATTGTGATGTCGGAGATGAAAGTCACGGCAGTCGGACCGTTCAGTTTCTTGATTGGCTTCGCTTCTATCCACTTGGTGAACTTGTCCACCGCGACAAGTGAGTTAAGCCTCCTCGTGCCGTCTTGAATGGTCCCACCATGTCTAGACCCCAAACTGCGAAAGGCCAGGCAATGGGGATGGTCTTGAGTGCAGAAGCCGGCTGATGCGGCTTGGAGCGGAACTTCTGGCACCCTTTGCATTTTTGGACCAATTCCTTGGCCTCTTCTAAGGCCGTTGGCCAAAAGAAACCGTGTCGGAAAGCTTTGGCGACGAGTGCTCTTGAAGCCGCATGGTGGCCGCACTCACCTTGATGAATGTCTTTGAGAATTGCTTGGCCTTGCTCTGGCTCTACGCAGCGCTGGTAGACACCAGTGACGCTGCGCCTGACCAGCTCTCTATTGACTATGGTGTAGGCTGCCGCTCGGTGTTGTACTTGCCGAGCTAAGGTCTCATCAGTCGGCAGCTCTTTGCTCACCAGAAATTTGAGGATGGGCTGAGCCCATGAGGGTGCTGCTATTTCTTCGACTGCCAGAATTGCGACTTGGACGAGGGTGGCTAGGCTAGGAGGCGGCGGGTTGGAGTCAACAACCGCTTGCTGGATTAATGAAGTCCTCGGGCTGACTAGCGTGGCTCTTGGGCCGAGTTCTGGAGTCTTCGGGCCGGCCGCCGCAGTCCTCGGGCTGGGTTCTGCAGTCCCTGGGCCGGCCTCGACTGTGGCGGCTTTGGAGCCATCTGCCAAAATCCCCGTACCGTCTGCCGGGGCTCTGGAGTCGGATCTGACTTCTTAGAGAGGAGCCGGCACAAAGATGGAGTCTGATTCTGGTGAAGGCTTGACGGACGGCTTGAGGAGGCATTGAAGGGCGACGCCGGATGGTATTGCTTGGCGGGTAGAGCCGATTCGTGCCAAGGCGTCTGCTTGGTCGTTGTCGTTTCTTGGCACATGGAGGAACTCGCACCCCTCGAAATATCCACTGAGTTGCTGCACGAGGAAACGGTAACTCGCCATGTTTGCATCTTTGGCGTCCCAGTCGCCAGACGACTGCTGGACCACTAAGTCCGAGCCGCCATAACACAGGATCTGGCGAATGCCAAGTTCTTTGGCAAGCCAGAGCCCATGAATGAGCGCCTCGTACTCGGCGACGTTGTTGGAGGCGGAAAAATGGATTTGAAGTGCGTATTTGAGCTTGTCGCCTTTAGGAGAAGTGAGGACAACGCCGGCTCCCAAACCGGTGCGCATCTTGGAGCCATCGAAATGCATCCGCCAATGTGTGGAGTCGGGCGCTGGAGGTAGGTACTGGGTCTCAGCCCAGTCGGCGAGAAAGTCGGCCAGTTCTTGTGACTTGATGGCGGTGTGGGGCTGGTAGTGGATGGTGTAGGGAGCCAGCTCTATGGCCCACTTGGCCACTCGGCCAGAAGCATCTCGGCTTCCGATGATCTCGGCAAGTGGGGCCGTGCAGACCACAGTGATTGGATGCTCTTGGAAGTAAGGCTTCAATTTCTTGGCGGCAAAGTGCACGCCATAGCACATCTTCTGGTAGTGGGGGTAGTTCTGCTTGGAGGCCGACAGTACTTCGCTTAGGTAATATACCGGTCTTTGGACAGGTAGTGCCTTGCCTTCCTCCTTGCATTCCACTACAATGACTGTGCTGACTACCAGGCTGCTGGCGGTGATGTACAGGAGCATAGGTTCCTTAGGAGTCGGAGCCGCCAGAACGGGTGGAGTAGTCAGCATCTTCTTCAACTGGAGAAAAGCTTCATCCGCCTTGTGGTTCCACTTGAAAAAAGTGGTCTTCTTCATGAGCTGGTATAAGGGGAGAGCTTTCTCGCCCAGCCGACTGATGAATCGGCTGATGGACGCCAAGCAGCCGATGAACTTTTGCACGTCCAGCAGTCGGCTGGGTACCTCCATCCTCTCAATGGCCTTGATCTTTACAGGGTTGCACTCTATGCCGCGTTCAGAGACCAGGAAGCCAAGGAGTTGGCCGGCTGGTACTCCGAAGACGCACTTCTCAGGGTTGAGCTTGATCTGGAATCGGCGCAGGTTCTCAAAGGTCTCCTTGAGGTCTTCCAGCAGTGTTCCACGCTTTTCCGTCTTCACCACCTCGTCCACGTAGACATGGGCGTTTCTGCCGAGTTGCTTGAGGAGGCACTTCTGCATGCAACGCTGAAAGGTGGCGCCGGCATTCCTCAAGCCGAACGTCATGGTGAGGTAGCAGAAGGCTCCAAATGGTGTGATGAAGGCGGTCTTCAGTCTGTCAGCCGGGTTCAGCTTGATCTGGTGATATCCTGAATATGCGTCCAAAAAGCTCAAAAGATCGCATCCGGCAGTGGAGTCTATCACCTAATTAATTCTTGGTAAAGCAAACGGGTCCTTGGGGCAGGCCTTGTTGAGGCTTGTGTAGTCAATACACATTCGCCACTGCTTGTTCTTCTTCAGTACCAGGACCGGGTTGGCTAGCCATTCTGGAAAGAATACTTCCATAATGAAGTCGGCTGCTAGGAGTCGGCTATCTCTTCTCCGACAACTCTTCTCTTTTCTTCTGACAGGCCGCGCAAGGGCTACCTGACCGGCTTTGCATCAGATCGGACATGTAACTTGTGCTCGGCGAATTCCGTCGGTACACCTGGCATGTCTTTGGGGGACCATGCGAAGATGTCCCGATTCTCATGGAGGAAATCGACGAGCTCGCCTTCCTATTTGCTGTCGAGGTTTGCGCCTACGACAGCGTACCTCTCTGGGTGCTCCGGATCCAAGGGTATCTTCTTTGTCTCCTTGGCCGGCTTGAACGAACTCTCAGCCTTTGACTCCTTTGGGTTAGGCGGCACCTCTAGCTGCTTGCCGGCCATCACCACAACCCGCTCAAGGAGCCGCTTCTCGGCTGCGATCACCAGGGACTCGGCCAGCCGACTACTCTCAGCCGCACAGGCAAACGACTTCCGGTAGTCGCAGGCTACGGTCAAAATCCCCCTGAACTGGGCATCTTCATTTTGAGGTAGCGCGTAGTGGGGGACCTCCATGAACTTGGCCAGGGCGGGCCGGCCAAGTAGTGCATGGTATGGGCTCTCGAGGTCCACCACCTCGAACCAAACTGACTCTCGGCGGAAGTGATCTTTGTCTCCAAAGAGGACGTCCATCAGGATCTTGCCGATTGGTGAGCAGGAAAGCCCAGGAACAATGCTGTGGAACACAGTCCGGGTGTTCTGAAGCTATCTTTGCTTGATTCCTAATTTCTCCATGGTGTCCTTGTACAGGATGTTGATGCTGCTGCCTCCGTCTATCAGAACTCGCGAGAAATGAGCAGCTCGTCTATCCGTGGCAAAGGTGGCATCCAAGACCAAGGCATAAGAGCCCGGACTCGGCATCACCTCTGGGTGATCAGCCCTCCTCCAGCTGATAGGCTTCTCAGACCAGTCCATGAACTCTGGCGTCTCTGACGCTACTGCATTCACCTCTTGTCGCTGCAGCCGCTTGCTGCGTCGATCATCAGCCATGCTGGTAAATATCACGTAGGCTCCGTGCTCTTCGGGGTACTCGTCTTGTACTGCACCGATTGGCCTGACAGCCGGCTGCTGGGGCGGAGGCGGAGGCTGCTGCCCAGCAGGCAGGGGAGGTAGGAGGCCATCTCCTTTGGCGATCCTAGTGAGCCAGTGGCACTTCCGGGTGGTGTGATTCGATGGCTTCGTGCCGCTATGGAACTTGCAAGGACCATCCAGAGTCTGCTCGTATGAGAAAGCCGGCAACCAGTTGGGCTTGCCACCTTTCTGTCGCTTGGGTGGAGGCTGCCCATCCGACTACTGGCCTTCAACCGTCGCGACCTGCCGGCTGCTGGAAGCCGGCTGCGGGGCCTTGCGCGTGTGGTCGTTCTGTTGTTGCCGCCGACTGGCGTCTCCTGCCGGAGTTCTTGGAGCCTGAGTGGCCACTTTGCCAGTTGCGCTAACTTGAATCTCCGCCTTCATGGAGGAGTCGGCCGTGGCATACTTGTCTGCTATGATCAGCAGCTCGTCGAGGGTTTCTGGCTCGTCGCAGAGGAGCTTGTGCTTGAGGAGGGTGCCTTCTCTGCACCCGGTGGTGAAATATTCGATAACCTGCACCTCGTGCATGCCCTCGCAGGAGTTCCGAAGCTCGGCCCAACGCGTGAGGTAGTCACGGGTCGACTCGTTGGGGCCTTGCATGCACATGGAAAGCTGACGAGGCTTGGGAGGACGCTTGTACGTGCTTGTGAAGTTGCGGACGAATGCTTCGGTGAAGTCGACCCAGCTGTCGATGCTGCGGGGCTTCAGGCTATTCAGCCATGTTCGGGCCGTGCCCTGGAGCATGAGCGGAACGTATTTTACGGCGACACGCTTGTTGTCGTTCGCTATGTTGACAGCCGTGGAGTAGTCAACCAGCCAATCCTCCGGCTTCACGGAGCCGGTGTACTTGGGCGTGTCTCTTGGGAGCGTGAACCCTTTGGGAAAGGGATCGTCTCGAATGCTGGGCCCGAAACAAGGCGGACCCAACTCGTCTTCTTCTTCCAGCGCCAGGGATTGGTGAAGTTGATCGATCCGGTGGCGGGCGTTGTTTTCCCCGACTCCCTCTCGGCGGCCAAGGCGGTCGCCGAGAGTCGGATGGTCAACAGGCGGCGGGGAGACTCGCCTTTCCTTACGAGGAGGAGGAGGCACACAGTCGTCCCGTCGTTCTACTGCTCTCAGGCGGCCGTTTTGGTCGTGCTCTATGGTAATGTGAGTCCCACTGTGGCTGACATTCAGATCCTTGTCTTTCCTTCCTCGGGCGCCGCCAGTCAGCGTCCGAGACGTCGCACCTTGATCTCGGCGAAGGTCGTCGTTTTGCCGCTGCGGCGCCTCCGTGCGGCAGCCGGCCTCGTTCGGCGCGGCAGCCGCGTCGAGGAGCCGCTGGACTCGCTCCATCATCAGGCGGCGCTCTTCGCCCTCGAAGTTTTCTAGCTCGTCCGCCGCCACCTAGGCGGCTCGAATGTTCTCCGCAGGCGTGGCGTACACAGGGAGACTTGCCCCGAACAGGTTGGCGATGGCCACGCCGCGCTGCTGGACCATGCCAAGGAGGCTGGGTCCAGCTGGGGCCGGCGAGCCACCAACAGCAGAATCTATCTCACGCTGGTAGGCTTCTGACAAGCGTCTCATGCTAGCCAGCTTCTTCGCGCCTTCGACGAGCTGAAGGCGGCGCGCCTCCAACGTCTCCGCGTCAGCGTCTTCCGAAATGGGCGCAATCAGGTTTTGTAGTGCCGCGCCAAGTGGGTCATGCGCTCCTCCACCGGGAGGCTCGTCATGACCGATGAGGAGCACCTCGGTGACGGTGCTTCCGTCGCTCTCCGCGCGAGGGAGAGGTTCGTCGTAGACCACCATGTTGGTGGGGAATGCGTCGAGCGACGCGGTGTCGGAATCGACCAGCATCGGGTCGGTGGAACCTACAGACTCCAAGTCCACGGCAGGCTCGCCGGTGACGTGGAGTTGGTCGAGGAGGCCCGCGAGGAGGCTCTCGGGGCCGCTCGTGCCTGCGTTGGATGCAGGTTCGTCGGAGAGGCGAACCTCGCCGACAAGTTCGGCGAGGCAGCTGGCTGCGCAGGCGATCTCAACGCCGTGCAGCGCGTCAGCGCAAACTCTGTCTGGCGTGACTGGCTGGCTGCGCTCGCCAAGGAGGAAAAGGGTTCCCGTCCAGAGCAGGTCTCCGGACGACGGTGCACCATGCCCCACGGTGGGCGCCAAATGTCGGGGGTTGGGTGCGACATATGCCAAAGGATGGCTTATCATGGTGGGGGCGAGTAGAACGTCACCGGTGCCTGGAAACGGGATAAGGCGAAGACATGCACACCGGCGAATCTTACCCAGCTTCAGGGCTCTCCGGGGAGATAATACCCCTACTGCTGCTCTACGGGGTCTCCGCATGATCACTATGGTAAAGTGTTTACACGGTTGCTCCTTGAGCTATTTCCTAGAGGTAGGAGAAGGCAAGGCTAGCTCTCCCCTTCCTATATGATCTGGTCTAGTGCTAATGGATTCCAACCCTTTGCATGGATGCCCTGGAGGGTTTATATAGGCCTACCCCCAGGGGTACAATGGTAATCCAGCTGGGCGCGGGCCCAGCCGTCAGTCCCTCTGGCCTCCGTCTTATCCGTCGACTCCTGGGGCCCGCCGACTAGTGGGCCCCGCCGACTGGCTTGGTGTCGGGCCGATAGGCCGCGTCCACCGCAGCCGGGTCTTTGCCGGCTGCAGATTACTGTAGTCGTGCCTCTAATGACGCAGGCTCGGTCATGAGGTCGTGGCGACAGCCCCGCGTCTGGCGGGCGATCACTGTGGCCACTACTTGTCATGTCTGATTAATGGCGCGTGGGGCCCGTGGGAGGGGCCGGCCGACTTCTGGTGGCCGACTCCCATCCGGGCCGACTGGTGGTGCTTTCGCCGTCTTTCGTACGCCCGCCGACTGGTGGGACCCATCATACCTGGGTCGTACCAGCAGGCCGTCGTGGGCACAGGGCTCCGCCCCTGGGGCTGATGTCAGGGCCGGCATGGCAACAGTGTCGCGCCGCGCGAAAATCTTCGCAGGTACGGCGTACTGTAGCCACGCCTGCCCTTGGAAAAAGGGGTGTGAGTGGTCCTCACTGTGGCCACTCCCCATTCCGTCCCTCTTTATGAGGGCATGGGGGTTGTTGGCGTCGCGGGCTGACTCCCCAAGGCTGGCTTCTCTGGAAGTCGCCGGTCAAGAGTCGGCTTATCCTGAAGTCGTCCCTAGGACTCGGCCGCGAGTGAGCAGCCGGCCGCCTCGCCGTCGACTCTCAGAAGGCGGCTCTTCGTCCTGGGGCCTCGAGGGGCGCAGTCTGCCCCGATGTCTTGAAAGCTTCTGGGCCTGGGTTGGCCTACCCGTGGCCCATTACTCCGACAACGTCTTGACCATATCACATCACAACATGCCCTGTAAAAACAAGTTAGGCGTCCTCTACTTTGTTGTTGCAAGTTTTACGTGGCTGCTACGGGCTGAGCAAGAACCGTTCTTACCTACGCATCAAAACCACAGCGATAGTTTGTCAAGTTAGTGTTGTTTTAACCTTCTCAGGGACCGGGCGTAGCCACACTCGGTTCAACTAAAGTTGGAGAAACTGACACCCGCTACTCACCTGTGGGCATAGCACGGCGGTAAAACCAGTCTCGCGTAAGCGTACGCGTAATATCGGTCCGGGCCGCTTCATCCAACAATACCGCCGAACCAAAGTGTGACATGTTGGTAAGCAGTATGACTTATATCGCCCACAACTCACTTGTGTTCTACTCGTGCATATTACATCAACGCATAAAACCTGGCTCGGATGCCACTGTTAGGGAACGTAGTAATTTCAAAAATTCCTACGCACACGCAAGATCATGGTGATGCATGATACGTCCATTTTGCATCATGCTTTTATATCCATATTTATCGCATTATGGACTGTTATTTCACTTTATGTCACAATACTTATGTCTATTCTCTCTTATTTTACAAGGTTTACTTTAGGAGGGAGAATGTCGGCAGCTGGAATTCTGGGCTGGAAAAGGAGCAAATATTAGAGACCTATTCTGCGCAACTCCAAAAGTCTTGAAACTCCACGGAACATCTTAAAATAAATAAAGAAAAATCCATGCCAAAGATGAAGGCCAGGGGCCCCACACCCTGCTCACGAGGGTGGGGGGCGCCCCCCCCTAGGGCGCGCCCCCTACCTCGTGGGCCCCCTGGTGGCTCTCCGACGTTCATCTTCTCATATATGAAGTCTTTCGATGAGAAAGAAATAAGAAGGAACTTTTCGGGATGAGACTCCGCCGCCACGAGGCGGAACCTTGGCGGATCCAATCTAAAGCTCCGGCAGAGCTGTTCTGCCAGGGAAACTTCCCTCCGGGAGGGGGAAATCATCACCATCGTCATCACCAACGCTCCTCTCATCGGGAGAGGGCAATCTCCATCAACATCTTCACCAGCACCATCTCATCTCCAAACCCTAGTTCATCTCTTGTATCCAATTCTTGTCTGAAAGTCCGAAATTGGTGCTAGTAGGTTGCTAGTAGTGTTGATTACTCCTTGTAGTTGATGCTAGTTGCTTTATTTGGTGAAAGATCATATGTTCAGATCCTATATGCATATTATTACCCCTCTGATTATGAACATGAATATGCTTTGTGAGTAATTACGTTCGTTCCTGAGGACAAGGGAGAAGTCTTGTTATTAGTAGTCATGTGAATTTGGTATTTGTTTGATATTTTGATAAGATGTATATTGTCTAGCCTCTAGTGGTGTTATGTGAACATCGACTACATAACACTTCACCATCATTTGGGCCCAAAGGAAGGCATTGGGAAGTAATAAGTAGATGATGGGTTGCTAGAGTGACAGAAGCTTAAACCCTAGTTTATGTGTTGCTTCGTAAGGGGCTCATTTGGATCCATATGTTTCATGCTATGGTTAGGTTTACCTTAATACTTCTATTGTAGTTGTGGATGCTTGCAATAGAGGTTAATCATAAGTGGGATGCTTGTCCAAGTAAGGAAAGTACCCAAGCACCGGTCCCCCCAGATATCAAATTATCAAAGTATCGAACGCGAATCATATGAACGTGATGAAAACTAGCTTGATGATATTCCCATGTGTCCCCGGGAGTGCTTTTCCTATTATAAGAGTTTGTTCCAGCTTGTCCTTTGCTACAAAAGGATTGGGCCACCTTGCTGCACTTTATTCACTTTTGTTAATTGTTGCTCGTTACAATTTATCTCGTCACAAAACTATCTGTTACCACTTATTTCAGTACTTGCAGAGAATACCTTGCTGAAAACCGCTTATCATTTCCTTCTGCTCCTCGTTGGGTTCGACACTCTTACTTATCGAAAGGACTATGATAGATCTCCTATACTTGTGGGTCATCAAGACTCTTTTCTGGCGCCGTTGCTGGGGAGTGTAGCGCCTTTGGTAGGTGGAATTTGGTAAGGAAATATTTATATAGTGTGCTGAAATTTACTATCACTTGTTACTATGGAAAGTAATTCTCTGAGGGGCTTGTTCGGGGTATCTTCACCCCGTCCAGTAGAGCAAAGAGTTGCTCCTCAACCTACTGAACCTATTAAAAATGAAACTCCTTTTAAATTTCCTTCGGGTATGATGGAAAAACTGCTAGCTAACCCTTTTACAGGAGATGGAACAAAGCATCCTGATGAGCACTTAATATATGTGGAATAAGTTTGTGGATTATTTAAGCTTGCAGGTATACCCGATGATGTTGCTAAGAAGAAGGTATTCCCTTTATCTTTGAAGGGAGACGCATTGATATGGTATAGGCTATGTGATGATATGAGATCATGGGACTATAAAAGATTGAAGTTGGAATTTCATCAAAAGTATTACCCTATGCATCTTGTTCATCGTGATCGCAATATATAATTTCTGGCCTCGCGAAGGAGAAAGCATCACTCAAGCTTGGGGGAGGCTTAAATCAATGTTATATTCATGCCCCAATCATGAGCTCTCAAGAGAAATGATTATTCAAATTTTATATGCTCGGCTTTCTGATAACAATCGCACCATGCTCGATACTTCTTGTGCTGGCTCTTTTATGATGAAGACTATTGAATTCAGATGGAATTTATTGGATAGAATTAAATGCAACTCTGAATATTGGGACCTCGACGAAGGTAAGGAGTCAGGTATGAGACCTAAATTTGATTGTGTTAAATCTTTTATGGACACCGATATTTTCCATAAGTTTAGCACTAAATATGGACTTGACTCTGAGATAGTAGCCTCTTTTTGTGAATCCTTTGCTACTTATGTTGATCTCCCTAAGGAGAAGTTGTTTAAATATAATCCTCCCATAGAAGTAAAAGTAGCTGCACCTATTAAAGTTGAAGAAAAGACTGTCACTTATAATGATCCTATTGTTCCTACTTCTTATATTGAGAAACCACCTTTCCCTGTTAGAATAAAGGATCATGCTAAAGCTTCAACTGTTGTTCATAAAAGCAATATTAGAACTTATACACCTCCTGAGCAAGTTAAAGTAGAACCTAATATTGCTATTGTTAAAGATCTCTTGTCTGATAATATAGATGGGCATGTTATTCAGTTCGAAGGTGAAACTGCTAGAATTGCTAAACCTTGTGATAAAGATAAACATAGACATGTGGTAGGCGTGCCTGTTATTTCTGTTAAAATAGGAAATCATTGTTATCATGGCTTATGTGATATGGGTGCTAGTGCTAGTGTAATACCTATTGACTTATACGAAGAAATTAAGAATGAAATTGCACCTGTTGAGTTAGAAGGTATTGATGTCACAATTAAACTTGCCAATAGAGATACTATTTCACCAATTGGAATTGTTAGAGATGTTGAAGTCTTGTGTGGGAAAATTAAATATCCTGCTGATTTTCTTGTTCTTGGTTCCCCACAAGATAGTTTTTGTCCCGTTATATTTGGTAGACCCTTCTTAAATATTGTCAATGCTACCATAAATTGCACAAAGAATGTTGTTACTATTGGCTTGGATGATATGGTTCATGAGTTTAATTTCTCTAAATTTAGTAAACAACATCGTGAGGAAGAATTACCTAGTAAGGATGAAATTATTGGTCTTGCTTCTATAGTTGTACCTCCTAGTGATCCTTTAGAACACTATTTGCTAGACCGTGAAAATGATATGTTCATGAATGAAAGAAGGGAAATAGATGAAGTATTCTTTAAACAGGAACCTATTCTGCAACACAATTTGCCTGTTAAAATTTTAGGGGATCCTCCTCCACCCAAGGGAGATCCCGTGTTTGAGCTTAAACCTTTGCCTGATAATCTTAAATATGCTTATCTTGATGAAAAGAAGATATATCCTGTTATTATTAGTCCTAACCTTTCTGAGCATGAAGAAGAAAGATTATTGAAAACTCTGAAGAAGCATCGCGCTGCTATTGGATATACTCTTGATGATCTTAAGGGCATTAGTCCAACTCTATGTCAACATAAAATAAATTTGGAAGCAGATGCCAAACCAGTTCATGATCCTCAACGACGTCTGAATCCTAAAATGAAAGAAGTGGTATGAAAAGAAATACTAAAACTTCTGGAGGCAGGTATAATCTATCCCGTTGCTGATAGTGAGTGGGTAAGTCATGTCCATTGTGTCCCTAAGAAGGGAGGTATTACTGTTGTTCCTAATGATAAAGATGAATTGATTCCACAAAGAATTATCACAGGTTATAGGATGGTAATTGATTTCCGCAAATTAAATAAAGCTACTAAGAAAGATCATTACCCCTTACCTTTTATTGATCAAGTGCTAGAAAGATTATCCAAACATACACACTATTGCTTCCTAGATGGTTATTCTGGTTTCTCTCAAATACCTGTGTCGGCTAGAGATCAATAAAAGACTACTTTTACATGCCCTTTTGGTACTTTTTCTTATAGACGTATGCCTTTTGGTTTATGTAATGCACCTGCTACCTTTCAAAGAAGCATGATGGCTATATTCTCTAACTTTTGTGAAAAGATTTGTGAGGTTTTCATGGACGACTTTTCCGTCTATGGTTCCTATTTTGATGATTGCTTGAGCAATCTTGATCGAGTTTTGTAGAGATGTGAAGAAACTAATCTTGTCTTGAATTGGGAAAAGTGCCACTTTATGGTTAATGAAGGTATTGTCTTGGGGCATAAAGTTTCTGAAACAGGTATTGAAATTGATAAAGCCAAGGTTGATGCTATTGAAAAGATGCCATGTCCCAAGGACATCAAAGGTATAAGAAGTTTCCTTGGTCACACCAGATTTTATAGGAGGTTCATTAAGGACTTCTCAAAAATTTCTCGGCCTTTGAATAATTTATTGCAAAAAGATATACCATTTGTCTTTGATAATGATTGTGTAGAAGCATTTGAAATACTTTCGAAAGCATTAGTCACTGCACCTGTTGTTCAGCCACCTGATTGGAACCTACCCTTTGAAATTATGTGTGATGCTAGTGATTATGCTGTAGGTGCTGTTCTAGGGCAAAGAGTTGATAAGAAATTAAATGTTATTCATTATGCTAGTAAGACTCTAGACAATGCTCAAAGAAATTATGCTACTACTGAAAAAGAGCTTTTAGCAGTTGTATTTGCTTGTGATAAGTTCAGATCTTATATTACTGATTCTAAAGTAACTATTCAAACTGATCATGCTGCTATTAAATACCTTATGGAAAATAAACATGCTAAGCCTAGACTTATTAGATGGGTTCTCTTGCTACAAGAATTTGATTTGCATATTGTTGATAGAAAGGGAGTTGAGAACCCCGTTGCAGACAACTTGTCTAGGTTAGAAAATATTCTTGATGACCCACTACCTATTAATGATAGCTTTCCTAATGAACAATTAAATGTTATAAGTACTTCTCGTAGTACTCCATGGTATGCTGATTGTGCTAATTATATTGTTGCTAAGTTTATACCACCTAGCTTCACATACCAGCAAAAGAAAAAGGTTTTCTATGATTTAAGACATTACTTTTGGGATGACCCACATCTTTATAAAGAAGGAGTAGATGGTGTTATTAGACGTTGTGTACCTGAGCATGAACAGGAACAGATCCTACGCAAGTGTCACTCCAAGTCTTATGGAGGACACCACGCTGGAGATTGAACTACACATAAGGTATTGCAATCTAGTTTTTATTGGCCTACTCTCTTCAAGGATGCCCGTAAGTTTGTCTTGTCTTGTGATGAATGTCAAAGAATTGGTAATATTAGTAGACGTCAAGAAATGCCTATGAATTATTCACTTGTTATTGAACCGTTTGATGTTTGGGGCTTCGATTATATGGGACCTTTTCCTGACTCTAATGGATACACACATATTTTAGTTGCTCTTGATTACGTTACTAAGTGGGTAGAAGCTATTCCAACTAGTAGTGCTGATCATAACACTTCTATTAAAATGCTTAAGGAAGTTATTTTCCCGAGGTTTGGAGTCCCTAGATATTTAATGATTGATGGTGGTTCACACTTTATTCATGGTGCCTTCCGTAAAATGCTTGCTAAATATGATGTTAATCATAGAATTGCATCTCCTTATCACCCACAGTCTAGTGGTCAAGTAGAGTTGAGCAATAGAGAGCTCAAATTAATTTTGCAAAAGACTGTTAATAGGTCTAGAAAGAATTGGTCCAAAAAACTTGATGATGCATTGTGGGCTTATAGAACTGCATACAAAAATCCTATGGGTATGTCTCCGTATAAAATGGTTTATGGAAAAGCATGTCACTTACCTCTCGAACTAGAACATAAGGCATATTGGGCTATTAAAGAGCTTAACTATGATTTTAAACTTGCCGGTGAGAAGAGGTTATTTGATATTAGCTCACTTGATGAATGGAGAACCCAAGCTTATGAAAATGCCAAGTTGTTTAAAGAAAAAGTTAAAAGATGGCATGACAAAAGGATACAAAAGCGTGAATTTAATGTAGGTGATTATGTATTGCTATACAACTCTCGTTTAAGATTTTTTGCAGGAAAACTTCTCTCTAAATGGGAAGGCCCCTATGTTATCGAAGAGGTCTATCATTCCGGTGCCATAAAAATCAACAACTTCGAGGGCACAAATCCGAAAGTGGTAAACGGTCAAAGAATCAAACATTATATCTCAGGTAATCCCATAAATGTTGAAACCAATATTATTGAAACCATAACCCCGGAGGAATACATAAGAGACACTTTCCGGAACGTTTCAGACTCCGGAAAGGAATAGGTATGTGGTACGGTAAGTAAACCGACTCCAAAACAATTTTTAAGGCAATATTTCTCCGTTTTGGAATATTTAGAAAAATAGAAAAATAAGTAGCAGTCCGGGAAGGACACGAGGGCTCCACGAGGGTGGTGGGCGCGCCCTACCCCCCTGGGCGCGCCCCCTACCTCGTGAGCACCTCGTGTGCCTTCCGGACTCCGTTTTCTTGCACGTTACGTATTTTGGTCGGTAAAAATTCATTATATATTCTCCCGAAGGTTTTGACTCTCGTATCACGCAAACCTCCTCTGTTCTTGTTTCGAGCTGTTTGCTGTCAGGGTTTTCCATGCTAGGCATCATGTCGTCTCCCTCCTCTAACAATGGTGACAACGATGCTTGGCTAATGAAGATAGATCTGAAGAGGGAAGAACCCACGAGTATCAACAAGGGTGAAAGGATCAAGAAGGTCGCGGAGGATCAAGCTCCAGCAGCAAAAGACACCCTCCAACTTGATCATAACCTTCTTACCCCAACCGAGATCGAAGATTTCAAGATGATTGAGTTAGCTCGTATACAAAACAAGTATCTCACACAAGAAAATATTTTGTTGAAGGAGCATATTGTTGCACTCAAGGGCATTATTCCCAAACTGGAGGACCTCTTACGCTCGATGTGCGATTATCCATCACCACCACCTTCTTCACCAACCAAGGAGATATAATCACATGGGTATGGGCACTCCCCTTGGCAACTGCCAAGCTTGGGGGAGGTGCCCCGGTATCGTATCACAATCACAACTCCTATCTTTACTGTTTTTCTTAGTCTGATCGTATTAGTAGTATCTTGATCTAGTAGAATAAAGTTTATGGCATGATCTAGTTTTGAGTTTGCTTTATGATCTCCCTATGTAATCGAGACCGTGAGCTATATATAATAAAGATTAGTGTTGAGTCAAGGGCTTGATTATTTTGCCATGATCTTGGGTGAATAAAAGAAAAGAGAAAAATAATAAAAAGAAACAAAAAAGTTTATATTGATCTTATTGAGAGTAATGACTTCACATAGAAAGTGTATGATGATTAAAAGTTGTTGGGAGTTGGCAAGCATAGCTTTGGCCATTGTTGCAATTAATAGGAAGTAATAAGGAAAGAGAGGTTTTCACATATAGATATATTATCATTGACATCTTTTATGATTGGGAGCACTCATTAAAATATGACATGCTAAAGAGTTGATGTTGGACAAGGAAGACAACGTAATAAGTTATGTCTTTCTTATATCTGAGATAAAGTATGTTGTCATGGATCCTCTAACTTGTTGAGCTGGTCTTTCCCCTCATGCTAGCCAAATTGTCAGCACCAAGTAGAAATACTACTTGTGCTTCCAAATACCCTTAAACCAGTTTTGCCATGAGAGTCCATCATATCTACCTATGGATTAAGTAAGATCCTTCAAGTAAGTTGTCATAGGTGCAAAGCAATAAAAATTGACCTAAATATGTATGATTGATTGGTGTGGGAGAAATAAGCTTTATACGATCTTGTGATGTGGAAGTAATAAAAGCGACGGACTGCATAATAAAGGTTCATATCACAAGGGGCAATATAAAGTGATGTTCTTTCGTATTGAGATTTTATGCATCTAACCATAAAAGCACATGGCAACCTCTGCTTCCCTCTGCGAAGGGCCTGTCCTTTATTATTATCTTCTAGCTTATGCAAGAGTCATGGTGATCTTCACCTTTTCTTTTTCATTTTATCCTTTGGCAAGCTCAGCATGTTGGAAAGAACATGATATATATATATATATATATATATATATATATATATATATATATATATATATATATATATATATATATATATAATTGGATGTAAGGGAGCATGAACCATTATTGTTGACATTACCCTTGAGGTAAAAGGTTGTGGGGCAAAACTATAAGCCCCTATCTTTCTCTGTGTCCCATTAAAACTCCGTAACCATAAGTATCGCGTGAGTGTTAGCAATTATGGAGGACTAAATGATAGTTGAGTATGTGGACTTATTTTTTAGCTCTGACATAGACTCTTTCCGATGTTACGGTAAATTGCAATTGCTTCAATGACTGAGATTATAGTTTGTCGGAGCCCAATAAGGTTTATGATTTATACTTTTGCATTGTGAATAGATCATCACTTGAACATAAGTAATCATATGACAAAATCTATATATGTTGCTGTTATGAGAATAATCATGATGCCTTCATGTCCGTATTTTATTTTTATCGACGCCTCTACCTCTAAACATGAGGACATATTTATTGTTATCGGCTTTTCGCTTGAGGACAAGTGAGGTCTAAGCTTGGGGGAGTTGATACGTCCATTTTGCATCATGCTTTTATATCGATATTTATCACATTATGGACTATTATTTCACTTTATGTCACAATACTTATGGCTATTCTCTCTTATTTTACAAGGTTTACATAAGGAGGGACAATGTCGGTAGCTGGAATTCTGGGCTGGAAAAGGAGCAAATATTAGAGACCTATTCTGCCAGGGGGCCCACACCCTGCTCACGAGGGTGGGCCCCCCCCCTAGGGCACGCACCTACCTCATGGGCCCCCTGGTGGCTCTTCGACGTCCATCTTCTCATATATGAAGTCTTTCGATGAGAAAAAAATAAGAAGGAACTTTTCGGGACGAGACTCCGCCGCCATGAGGCGGAACCTTGGCGGATCCAATCTAGAGCTCCGGCAGAGCTGTTCTGCCGGGGAAACTTCCCTCTGGGAGGGGGAAATCATCACCATCGTCATCACCAACGCTCCTCTCATCGGGAGAGGGCAATCTCCATCAACATCTTCACCAGCACCATCTCATCTCCAAACCCTAGTTCATCTCTTGTATCCAATTCTTGTCTCAAAGTCCGGGATTGGTGCTAGTAGTGTTGATTACTCCTTGTAGTTGATGCTAGTTGGTTTATTTGGTGAAAGATCATATGTTCAGATCCTATATGCATATTATTACCCCTCTGATTATGAACATGAATATGCTTTGTGAGTAATTACATTCGTTCATGAGGACAAGGGAGAAGTCTTGCTATTAGTAGTCATGTGAATTTGGTATTCGTTTGATATTTTGATAAGATGTATGTTGTCTAGCCTCTAATGGTGTTATGTGAACGTCGACTACATAACACTTCACCATCATTTGGGCCTAGAGGAAGGCATTGGGAAGTAATAAGTAGATGATGGGTTGCTAGAGTGACAGAAGCTTAAACCCTAGTTTATGTGTTGCTTCGTAAGGGGCTGATTTGGATCCATATGTTTCATGCTATGGTTAGGTTTACCTTAATACTTCTGTTGTACTTGTGGATGCTTGCAATAGAGGTTAATCATAAGTGGGATGCTTGTCCAAGTAAGGAAAGTACCCAAGCACCGGTCCACCCACATATCATATTATCAAAGTATCGAACGCAAATCATATGAACGTTATGAAAACTAGCTTGATGATATTCCCATGTGTCCTCGGGAGCGCTTTTCCTATTATAAGAGTTTGTTCCGGCTTGTCCTTTGCTACAAAAGGATTGGGCCATCTTGCTGTACTTTATTTACTTTTGTTACTTGTTTCTCGTTACAATTTATCCTATCACAAAACTATCTGTTACCACTTATTTCAGTACTTGCAGAGAATACCTTGCTGAAAACTGCTTATCATTTCCTTCTGCTCCTCGTTGGGTTCGACACTCTTACTTATCGAAAGGACTACAATAGATTCCCTATACTTGTGGGTCATCAATGCATAGCAACGAGAGGGGAGAGTGTTTTCCACGTACCCTCGTAGACCGAAAGCGGAAGCGTTAGCACAACGCGGTTGATGTAGTCGTATGTCTTCACGATCCGACCGATCAAGTACCGAACGCACGGCACCTCCAAGTTCTGCACACGTTCAACTCGATGACGTCCCTCGAACTCTGATCCAGCCGAGTGTTGAGGGAGAGTTTCGTCAGCACGACGGCGTGGTGACGATGATGATGTTCTACCGACGTAGGGCTTCGCCTAAGCACCGCTACGATATGATCGAGGTGGATTATGGTGGAGGGGGGCACCGCACATGGCTAAGAGATCAAGAGATCAATTGTTGTGTCTATGGGGTGCCCCCTGGCCACGTATATAAAGGAGTGGAGGAGGGGAGGGGCCGGCCCTCTCTATTCCCCCTTTCCTAGTAGAACTAGGAGTCCTTCCAAGTAGTAGGAGTAGGAGAGAAGGAAAGGGAAACGAGAAGAGAAGGAAGGAGGGGGCGCAGCCCTTCCCCCTAGTCCAATTCGGACTAAGCCTTGGGGGGCGCGCGGCCTGCCTTTCTCTCTTTCCCCTAAAGCCCAATAAGGCCCATACACTCCCCGACGAATTCCCGTAAGTCCCCCGGTACTCCGATAAATACCCGAATCACTCGGAACCTTTCCGATGTCCGAATATAGTCGTCCAATATATCGATCTTTACGTCTCGACCATTTCGAGACTCCTCGTCATGTCCCCGATCTCATTCGGGACTCCGAACTACCTTCGGTACATCAAAACACATAAACTCATAATATAACCATCATCGAACTTTAAGCGTACGGACCCTACGCGTTCGAGAACTATGTAGACATGACCGAGACACGTCTCCGGTCAATAACCAATAGCGGAACCTGGATGCTCATATTGGCTCCTACATATTCTACGAAGATCTTTATCGGTCAAACCGCATAACAACATACGTTGTTCCCTTTGTCATCGGTATGTTACTTACCCAAGATTCGATCGTCGGTATCTCAATACCTAGTTCAATCTCGTTACCAGCAAGTCTCTTTACTCGTTCTGTAATACATCATCCCGCAACTAACTCATTAGTTGCAATGCTTGCAAGGCTTATAGTGATGTGCATTACCGAGTGGGCCTAGAGATACCTCTCCAACAATCGGAGTGACAAATCCTAATCTCAAAATACGCCAACCCAACAAGTACCTTCGGAGACACCTGTAGAGCACCTTTATAATCACCCAGTTACGTTGTGACCTTTGGTAGCACACAAAGTGTTCCTCCGGTAAACGGGAGTTGCATAATCTCATAGTCATAGGAACATGTATAAGTCATGAAGAAAGCAATAGCAACAAACTAAATGATCAAGTGTTAAGCTAACGGAATGGGTCAAGTCAATCACATCATTCTCCTAATGATGTGATCTCGTTAATCAAATGACAACTCTTTGTCTATGGCTAGGAAACATAACCATCTTTGATCAACGAGCTAGTCAAGTAGAGGCATACTAGTGACACTCTGTTTGTCTATGTATTCACACATGTATCATGTTTCCGGTTAATACAATTCTAGCGTGAATAATAAACATTTATCATGATATAAGGAAATAAATAACAAATGTATTATTGCGTCGAGGGCATATTTACTTCAATCAATAACATGCGACATATCAGAATGAATAGCATAAGCAGGTGTAGGTGTCGCAAGCTTACTCATAACAGAAGGTGAATCAAGTGCAGAGATAGATCTTGGTTTTTGGATCTCTCAAGTTCTTCATAGTGTTCAGCAGATATAAATCCCAAGTGACTCAAAGAATAGAGCTATGCTCCCCGGCAACGACGCCAGAAATTAGTCTTCATAACCCAGAAGTATAGGGGATCGCAACAGCTTTCGAGGGTAGAGTATTCAACCCAAATTTATTGATTCGACACAAGGGGAGCCAAAGAATATTCTCAAGTATTAGCAGCTGAGTTGTCAATTCAACCACACCTGGAAACTTAGTATCTGCAGCAAAGCGTTTAGTAGCAAAGTAATATGATAGTGATGGTAACGGTAATAAAAGAGTAATGAAAGCAAAGTAATGTTTTTGGTATTTTGTAGTGATTGTAACAATAGCAACGGAAAAGTAAATAAGCGTAAACTAGTATATGGAAAGCTCGTAGGCATTGGATCAATGATGGATAATTATGCCGGATGCGGTTCATCATGTAACAGTCATAACATAGGATGACACAGAACTAGCTCCAATTCGTCAATGTAATGTAGGCATGTATTCCGAATATAGTCATACGTGCTTATGGAAAAGAACTTGCATGGCATCTTTTGTCCTACCCTTCCGTGGCAGCGGGGTCCTAATGGAAACTAAGGGATATTAAGGCCTCCTTTTAATAGAGAACCGGAACAAAGCATTAGCACAAAGTGAATAGATGAACTCCTCAAACTACGGTCATCACCGGTAAGTATCCCGATTATTCTCACTTCGGGGTTAACGGATTAGGTGACAATAGACTTGCAAGATAGGATCTAGAACTCTCATATATTGATGAAAACATAATAGGTTCAGATCTGAAATCATGGAACTCGGGCCCTAGTGACAAGCATTAAGCATAGCAAAGTCATAGCAACATCAATCTCAGAACATAGTGGATACTAGGGATCAAACCCTAACAAAACTAACTCGATTGCATGGTGAATCTCATCCAACCCATCACTGTCCAGTAAGCCTACGATGGAATTACTCACTTACGGCGGTGAGAATCATGAAATTGGTGATGGAGGATGGTTGATGATGACGACGGCGACGAATCCCCCTCTCCGGAGCCCCGAATGGACTCCAGATTAGCCCTCCCGAGAGGTTTTAGGGCTTGGCGGCGACTCTGTATCGTAAAACGCGATGATTTCTTCTCTCTTATTTTTTCTCCCCGAAAGCAGTTATATAGAGTTGGAGTTGGAGTCGGGGGGTCTCCAGGGGGGCCATGAGGTAGGCGGCGCGCCCTGGGGGGCGCCCCCCACCCTCGTGAGAAGGGTGTGGGACCCCTGGTCTTCATCTTTGGCGAGATTTTTTTATTATTTATTGTAAGATATCCCATGGAGTTTCAGGTCATTCCGAGAACTTTTGTTTTCTGCACATAAAACAACATCATGGCAATTCTACTGAAAACAGCGTCAGTCCGGGTTAGTTCCATTCAAATCATACAAGTTAGAGTCCAAAATAAGGGCAAAAGTGTTTGGAAAAGTAGATACGTTGGAGACGTATCACTCAACAATAATTCGTTCACCCACCGTAAAATACTTATGCTCTTGAGAGAAGCCACTAGTGAAACCTATGGCCCCCGGGTCTATCTTCATCATATTAATCCTCCAATACTTAGTTATTTCCTTTGCTTTTTTACTTTGCTTTTATTTTACTTTGCATCTTTATCACAAAAATACCAAAAATATTATCTTATCATATCTATCAGATCTTACTCTCGTAAGTGACCGTGAAGGGATTGCCAACCCCTTATCGC
Source organism: Triticum dicoccoides (assembly GCF_002162155.2). Classification (NCBI taxonomy): domain Eukaryota; kingdom Viridiplantae; phylum Streptophyta; class Magnoliopsida; order Poales; family Poaceae; genus Triticum; species Triticum dicoccoides. The sequence continues at coordinate 566,113,602 of NC_041390.1, read as the reverse complement.
GTTGGTTGCGAGGAGTTATTTGTTTTGTGCAGGTACGAGGGACTTGAGCATAGCCTCCTACTGGATTGATACCTTGGTTCTCAAAAACTGAGGAAAATACTTATGCTACTTTGCTGTATCATCCTTTCCTCTTCAAGGAAATCCAACGCAATGCTCAAGAGGTAGCAATGCGCCTCCATTACCTACCCCGCGCGATGCATGCTGCATACGTGGCTAAGGATAAGGGCGCGCTATGGGAAGAGTAAATTGGCAGTTTCTACCCGTGCATTAAAGTTATCCACATGCCATCACTGGAGAGGCCCCACCATTATTGGGTTTACACCACGCACGGGAAAACCGGAAACTGGCCCAGAATCAAGGCTGATGAAGTAGCAACGGAAAACTCAAGGGGCCAACCCCTTCAGCAACCTTGCCTATGCACTTATTAGGCCCTACCCTGATGACGCTCAGCAGCACGTTCGGGCAGGCCCAGGGGCTTCTGTCGGTGCAACAAACCCTGGGTCTGTTGCCCAGACTGTGCACAGGTACAAGATCAAGATTGAAACACCGACCCCAAGACATGGATTGAAGGACTAAGGGATTTGAAGAACCAACACGCAGTACAGAGAGACCAAGGTCGAGCCAGAAGAGTAAGATACCAGCAAGAGAAGGGCCTCCCTTGCCGGGTAGGCGAGCCCGGCAAGGGGCAAGGACACCACAAGAAGCAGGCAACCAAGGCACCCCGACAAGGTCTGCCAGGGCACGTGGGGGCAGAACGACCCCACCAACCACTCAAGCACGACCAAAGTTTTAAATTACAGGCGAAAAGTGCGCTATCGCGGCGCAATCACGGCTGGGGGGCCTCCCCGCGAGGAGAAGCCCAATTTTCCGCTATCTAACGCTATGACCACGATTGCCGCGCGAAACGTCGCTAAATTGGTTAGTTGTCGCTGCATTTTCGCCCGATCGTCCGAGATTCCATTTTAACGGGCCGAAATAGAGGCCCAGCCAGATTCTAGCCCATGTGAATCCAGAAAACCTAGCGTCACTCAGTCATTCCGTCAGATCTCGTTCCTATCTCTCCCTCCCCTCTCAAAAGTTGCGGCGGCTGGGCGGCTCTTCACAGCTGTGCTCGGCGGGCCGGAGGCAGCGACGGGCAAGGTGGCGACCAACGCTCCACGCAACTTGCCGCGTTCGTCACCGGCGATGAGGAGCCTCTTCGCCACTGCACCACGCCCGTTTCCAACTTCACTCCATCGCTAGTAGGTACCTGCTGTCCATGGTGCATGGTGCAGGCATCTGTTTCTGCACCGTTAGACAAACTTACGTGGTGATCTAGTGATACTTGTTTGTTATAGTCCTCGAGACCTTGAATTTCTGCTGCTTTTGTCTGAATTTATACTGAAAGTACTCTGTTTTTCTGCAGAAAGTCCCCTGTCTCTGATTCCCGCTAAATGTCTTAGCGGCCGCTATTGCCCGCTATAGCGGCTGTAGCGTCTGGCAAAAGCAGTCGCGAAATGGTTTAGCCCACGATTTAAAACTTTGAGCACGACCCACATCGTCAATCAGTGCGGTGTCAAGCCGCAGATGATTAAGTGGAAGTCATTCGCCACATGGCAGCCGTTTCCTATAGAAGAAACCACCCGTCCTGCGACGTGTCAAGAGAACAGGCGCGGAGCTGGCAAGATAGCCCGGCAAGCGTTGCCGGGCGACCAGTGATGTGACACTAAGCGGTGCATTTAATGCGCCCTGTCAGCCGCAGAGTTAGGTATGATAGCACTGTTTGCTATCATATCAGTGGATAATGATTACTTTGCCATTGTGGTGACCCCTTAATCTATAAAAGGAGGCCCATCGCACTGGTATGAGGTTGTTGGAAAGTTGAAGAACGCAGGCCACCATACGCGCGTGGTCGCTGCGGTCTCGAGGCAAACCATGTCGGGCAAGTGTACTACGCATCACCACGCTCATTCCACCATCAATCCACCAAAACGGGAGTAGGGTCTTACGCCTCGCGGCGGCCCGAACCTGGGTAAATTGCCTACGTGCTCTCTGCCGCGCTGCTGTACACTGGTCTGCTCTTTGTGCAACGCGACATCCCCCTGCCGAACCAGTAAGGGGCCACCAGGTCCCATAGGTGGCCGCGGATATCCCGCGACGCCCCCACTCCGGTATTAGTTAAATTAGGGTTTAGTTGTAGTTAGTAAGATATTAGGAATTAGGGTTACTTAGCATAACATTCGAAATTTTTAAACAAACATATATTTTTCTCATTGCATTTTCATTCAACATAGAGATATTTTACATAGTGCAACATAATTTAACGAAATTTAAACTTATAATGAAATTTTATGAACAAAATCTAAAAAGAATGAAGAAATTTTGTGGCAATGAATCGCAAATGTTTTAAGTGCTTGCCAAGTTTCATGAGGGAATGACATTCGTGGAAGTCGTGGCAAAAAACAATCTATTTTCGAGTGTTGATTGTTTTTTGCCACGATTTCCATGAATGTCATTCCCTGATGAAACTTTGCAAGCACTTAAAACATTTGTCATTCTTTGCCACCATTTTTTTTGAATTGTTTATTTTTTTAGATTTTCCTGTTCATAGTGGTATGATAAGAGCTAAAACTCGGATTGGCACTTACCAACATTTTTGTCATAAATGCAGGTGACATTGACATACAGGTGATGTTTTTCCAAACATTTTGGTATCTTATTCACATTTTTCTGATTTAGTATGAATTAGTTCTGGTGTTTTCAAAATGATAGTCAAACGGTCAAAGGGCAAAAGCACAAGACACAAAGTGGGTTGGACAAGACCGCGTGTTTTAAAAAACTAGGGGCAATCCTGTTGAGGGGGACACAACTAAGGGTATGAATACAATTATCCCATTATTATATGGTGTGTGTGGAAAAAAGTGTCATGCATGTATAAGAGTTGAACTATGAAAAAGGCACTACGACTTGAACAAAAATGGTGTGAAATTGGAAGAATATTGGTAATTTTACTAGAAGGTGAAAAATCAGCAGCATATGGTAACTATGGTACAAAATGCAGGGTATTTACACATAGAGGTCACGTCCGTGGATTCAAATTCTCCTGGAATCGCCTTGGTAATTTTGGTTGAAATTATAACTGTCCTAATTTTTGCTGCAACTGCCCTCGAAATTTCTGTAGAAATTGTAACTGGATTGATATTATCTTTAACCATAAGTTCAAATAGTGGCAAAATAAATGACCTCAATACACAAAGGGGTCACCTACAGGGATTCGAACCTATCCCCGCAAATCTACTAGAGTTGCTCTATTCAATTCAAAAGTCGTTAAAAATATGCAGGAGAGGTATGGGATATTTTCAAAAATCCGTCCCAGGAAATGGACAGGAGGGGTACTGGGGGTAATGGAAAATCCACCCCAGAAATTTCGCAGGTTTGCGACCAATCCACTACTGTAACATGAATCACATACAAGTGGTTGAACAGGGCGGATAATGATTGTTTCGCCAAAACAAATCTGTAGTACTCAATCCCTTTCCTCCCGATAAAGCCCCGCTTCGCTCCTCTCACGCGCATCACAAAATAGAACTTGCAAAATAACATGGGATTCAAGGACGTGTCCGGAATAAATCCACACCGCCGCCTGATCCACCCCACCGCTCACTCCCCTCTCCCTCCCCTCGCTCATCGAAGCAACATAATAGAAAATACTAGGGTCTCCACTGTCAGGAAAACCATGAGTAAATGCACTTGATTAGTGGATGGTGCTCACCTTTCGCTTTAGGCGACCCTAGCTGAGAATCTCCGCCGCCGAGAGATTCGTCCACGGACTCGCCGCAAACCACCGCATCGATGACTAAACGCGAAAGAGAGATGTTGAGGAATGTGGAAGAGGGAGTGGTGTGGTTCCCAAAATCGAATCATGTAGTGTAGAGTTGATGAAATTTGCGTAGTAGTTTCCGATATGAGATTTATTGCGTTAGGCGGAGGTTTCCAGTGAGCAAAGTTAAGGAGTCGGCCGTTTTAGGTGGTCCCAGTCTATCATGAGCAAAGTGGTCGCACACCACCCATCGGGGAAAAGAATAATTGTGTCGCCCTATGCCTCACCCCCGCTTCTCAACTGCACGCCCAGTCCCGAACGTAGGATGGTGATCGGAGGGTGTGCTAGTCATTCGTTGCTAAGACTAAAATCCTAGCATTTGCCAAATAGTCTTTGCGAAATATTATATGTGTACAGAGAAATAAAATTCAGATGCCAGGTATTGATAGGCTATCAGGATATTAGAGTCGGGCATCGGATAATTTGTAGCATTAAAGCATACACAGCCAGGCGGCTCAAACAATACTTATACGCCCAGGCGGATGGCCTAGTCACTGACCGATAAAAAATCACCCAGATGGACATGTCGTACCGGCCCTAAACGCCCGGGCTGCTTGACACCCCTCGTATCCAGTCCAAATCACGGGCGAATATGGGGATGCCTGAGTGCCCTACGCGTCCGCCATGTTGAATCCATCCCATGCTGGCCGACTACGAACCGACACATAATCGCTCCATGGAGCAAACCCTAGCCACTCCATTTGCTCTGCCCCTAAGCTCCTATCCAGCGATCTCTGGCATGACGGGCAGCGGAACCGAGTCCACCGTCACCTGATCTAGGGATTGGGACCTCATCCCAGTCGGGCCCGAAGTGGAGATGACCGTTCGCGTTGCGCTCCGCCGCGCTCGTGAGGAGAACGCCTGATAGCTGTCAGACTCGATCTGGTGGGAATCCATAGCATCCGTCCGAATGGCGCTTCGGTCTGACGCGAGGCGTGTTGCCGCTGCCTCGATCGATGGAGGCGGTGCGGTCCGTCTGGCGTCCCAAAACCATGGCGAAAGTGCTGCCCCTTCGTTGGCGCGCCAATTCGGAGGTCCTCCGAGGCCCGTCCACTGAGGCTATGGCGCGACGTGTCCGTCGTGCGAGGCAGAAGGCACATGAGGCTGTGGTGGACGTCGGCGAGGAGAAGTCGCACTCTCCGATATTAGTACGGGTGGCCGCCATCCCCTGGCCCCACAACCGCGTTGTCCTGGACGTGTCAGGCTCCAACCACGACGGATACATCGTCACCTCACATTGACCAGCGACATGCAGGCCACGGGCTCCAATGAGGAAGAGTAGAGCATGGGACACAACGATGCCTTGAGTGCAGTGAATCGGGTGCATGTCCCATGTCCTACTCTATCGTGCTGGAGGGACACAACCGACCGCCTGACATGGACAGGGCGGAGCCGGATGGGCTCCGCTCAAGATTATGCTTCACGTTGCATGTAATTGTATGAATTTGGGGATTTGTAACTGAGTTATCCAGTTGTGGAAGGTGTGACCGATCACAAACTGCGGACACGTCTGTCTGCGGGCGTTTGAGAGGCCGGATTTTGTGTATCGGGCCGTAGATGCTCTTAAGTGTCGATGATTCAAGGTATGAGTGTATACGACTCAAAGTTGAAATGGATCAATTATAATGCACCGGAGTGTGGCTAAGTCTCAGTCAACTACGATCTAATCAAGTCTCAGTCGACTAAGATTTAATCAAGTCTAAGTCAAATAATAATCTATAAAAAAGAAAAAAAGAAATCTGAAAAATAAAAGTTTGCACGGATCTCAATGCAAGATCTCATGTGTATACTAAAATTTAACAACAATGAATGCATTATTCATGGAGGTTCGTAACCGAGAAGTTGGTAGTACCATCCATCATCACAATCTCTATAACCTATCCCAGATCTCCTGCTCCCTCGCCATCGACCTTCCCGGCTTCGGCAGCTGGGGCACGTACGCTGACGAGGACGCGTTTGACTTGCAGTTCTCATGAAGGCTCTCAGCCAAGTGCTGCTGATGTGGCTGCACAGTGGAGGAGCCAGATGCTGACGCCGATGCACATGATGACGTGTTCGTGGTCGGGAACTTGAGCCTGGCTCGATGGCCGCGGAACTCGAGAGCCGCGACATCGTAGGCACGCAACCTCAGCAGCGGTATCGAAGGTTCCGAGCCACTTGCGCACAGCATGGTGCGGGTCGCGGAGATCCGCCACCCATATACCCCACGGCCGCCGACGCACGCCCCTGAACTTGCTCCCTCTCCTCCTTCGCTTGATCTTCCCCACGCCGCCATCCTTTAGGCCCTGTTTGGCACATGAGGTTTTCAAGCCCCAAAAGGACTGGGATTTTGAGATTAGGTGAATCCCTTCCCTTCACCAATCCCCTACATTCCCTCCCATCCCAGCCCCCACACCCCCTTGCGTGCACAACAGAGTAAAAATGAGATTTTTATCACAACAACACAACCATTTTGTTCGACTACACCATCATTTTTCACGACTTGAATAAAATAAAATGAGAATTATGTTACTTTTATCACAATAATTCATACTGGCAGCGGTTCATCACAACAATTCATCATGGCAGCAGATCATAAAAAAATTGATCCACATTTGAGTGGCAGAAACACCCAAAATCATGTTACTCTTATCATTAGGTCGCCTTCATTTTACACTCTTGGGAGCAAGCTTCTTTCTCGGCTGAAAAAATGATGGTGGTGTGAGGGGACACTCAAATCATACATCAAACATTCAAGCAGAACCATGTATATTTTAATATGGACATGTCGAAAAAGATGTACAAAAAACTACAATTACTTTCTTGCTGATTTCCTAACAGTATGGTCCAGTTTCTTCCTGTTATTTGCACTTTATTCAAATAAGTATGCAGACAAAGCATTCATTCACAAGAAAAACAAGTATGTTCTAAGCTAATCAGGAATAGAGGGGGTTGAAGAACTTTGCTGATTGCCATATGGTACCTGTAAAAAAAGACCATCTCATATCCAAAGACTGTCAGCTAGGCTCCTTCTCTGGACCAAAGCACCACAAGCCAGAAAAGTGCTTGTGTGACTGAAAGTCTGAAACAGAGGAAGAACAGAGTGTATGCAGTCAACTACCACAAGGCAGAAAATAACTTCCTGTTACTTGCACTATATGGAGATTGAGTAAGAACAGATTCTGCACAAACAATGGGAGTAACTGAATCGAGACAGACACGGGAATCGAGACGTCCCCACGGCCGGAGTCGCACCAAAGGGCGGCGTTGAAGGCTCAGGTGCAGCGTGGGGACGACGGTGTCCGTGTCTGCGGACACGACGGAGATGAGTGCGCGGAGGAAGAGGGAGTTCTCCTGCTCGGAGTTCGGGCGCTGGAACGCGCTCCAGCCTCGGCACCATGACGTGCACTCGTGCAGCTCAGCTGTGACGTACCGTACGTACGTGGTCAGGTCGGCGTCGCAAGAAAGTTTTGCTTTCATGTGCTGTCTGGTTGACCTATTCTCAGTGATGTGTTTAAGGTGGTCTGATGCAGCCGTGCCTTTTACAGTACTCCTGTAGTATAGAGAGTTCATCGCCGCGCACAAATTTTAAAGGACGAGCTTCTGGACACGTTCTTGTGGTGGGAACGGTGGTGTGGAAAACAGGAGAGCGAGTGTGGATAGGCCTGGATGGATGATTAAGCAGATCCTCACTGCTAACGGCTGTTTACAACTGTTCACACATATTATGCTGTTAATTTTTCCTTATTTAGCGAAAGACCGTTTGACCATAGGTGGCGGTTTTGACCAAAATACAATGATGAACATGGTTCCACAAACACCCAATATAATAAGTAAATAAAAAACAAAAAAAATATAAAAAATCCAACAATTTTAAAACTTTAGGTTACAAAACTCTGGTCAACTGTTCTACCCACATGTGAAGTTTCACGAAGAAATGACTACCTTAGCGATGAAAACAAATTCGGACCTCCAAATTACTTGAAACAATGGTCTTTTTAATAAGCATCAATTTTATCTTCTTGCCTAAAATACCACAGATGTTATTTGCTCATGAAACTCCACGTGAGTATAACACTCAATCATTCATCATACAAAAATATCTGAACTGTTTAATTTTTACTACTCCCAGTCCCCAGTTAATATGGATCAAAGAGAGTAGCGTTTACTTATTTACTTTTTCTATTTATAATGGGTGTGCGTGGAACCATGTTCCAAAAATCCGTGTCCACGATTTGAAACCCTTCTTACATCAGAGATGGCGAACACTAAACACTGTACAGTGCCAGTAAACAGAAACACCGTCTTGCATTTTATTTCAGAAACCCCGCGACCTCGCGCGCTGTGTGTTGAACCGAACGCTGACAGAGGACTCGTAGACTTTGACCCCCAACTTGTTTAGGATGAATGGAATACTCAGAGCTCCCAGCGGCATGGGGTGTGAAAGCGAAACTGCTTGTTCATTTGTATATGCATCGAAAGGCAAAGCTTTCACACATGCCTATAGTATAATCCGCCAAATGCCTGGTTCTCAGATGTAGATGGACAAACGCTACCACTTGGTCGTAAAAGATCAAGGCCTGAAAGAAATGGTTGAACACGAGCCGGCCTGAAAAGCAACGGCCGTTCCGGTCCAAAAAGATCACTTGGTGCGTCTCTTGATCCACCTCGCATATGCGGTAGCTGGGCCGACCCAGCGTCGACCTGAGCAGACAAGCTCGAGTTGCGGAAATTCGCGCGGGCATGCAGGTGTGGAAGCAAACACCTGCCAGCCAAATCTTGTATGGCCGCTCGATTGCCTCGCGATTCGTAAAGTAGTTGCATCCCACACAAGAGCACAACAAGTTTTATGTTTCGGTCATTGAAACTTACCGTTTTTCATTTAAAACTATGACTTTCTCACTTGGCTCTTACCAATTTTCACAAATAAGATTTTAAGACCTTTTTTTTGTCGGTTGTAGGCACAAAAATTGTGATTTTATCGATTGCTCTACTAACTTTCAAGAGTTGAAACTCATGGCCATCGGCGCGCGGCTCCAGCTACTCGCGACGACCGCTGCAACACGCGGCGCGACGACGCCGACGACCGCGACGACGTCCGCGGTAGAGATGGCTCAAGAGGTCAGACGGGGTGGGGCGACCGCATCCGCCGGTCTCTCTCCCGCAACGCGCGGGGTGGACCAGGACCGCTCCCGTGATCGCTCTGGTGGTGGCCGCCGCCACGATGTCGCGCCCACGGGTATGCTTGCGGCAATCACCACCAGGGACGAGGTCAGAGGACGCAGCCCGGTGCGTCAGGCGTCTCCACGATCTGGCCGCCGTCTCTCCCGCGACAACCTCACGCCGCCCAACTCCCCGACGTCGGTGCTACCATCAACGCCTGGTTCTAAGCATGGCGGCTCGGCTGCGTCCTCGATGTTCGCGGCGGCGCGGGGCGCCGTCATGATCTGCGCTCCAGCTCACCTCGTCTCCCCGCTGCCATCGCTTTCCCCGGCTCGCCCCTGGCTTTGAGGCATCCCCGACCTCGACGACGACGCCGCCACTGCCGCTGGCGCCATCCCACACCCCTGCCGCCCTGCGGCCACGGTGCTGGTGCCGGAAGACACCGCTCCTCTGTTTCTGCCGTGCCCTGAGCCTATCATCGCGGAACCCCAAGGGCTTCCTTACCGCTGATGGCTGCGGGGCGGCGCAAGACGATGGCGGGGATGGACATTGCTCGTGATGGCACCGGTGGTCTATCTCTTCGTTGTTCCAGTGCTCGGCTACGCAAAGGAGGAAGTCGCAAGGCCATTCCGGCTGCCAAGGCGGCAGAACTACTGGTTTGCCGTAACCTGGGCATTGTCCAGGATGGCGAGGATGTCACTGAATGGGCTCTGCTGCAGCTCTCGACCATGTTCAAGGAGCAGCTGCCTCTGGACGTGCTGGCGGCCTTGAGGGCCCTTTTCAAGGTCGATGATGTGCAGGCAACAGCGGTGGAGGACGCGCTCATCAACCACGGCGGCGCGGATGGCCTGGACCATGAGGTGGTCTCTGGCGATGCGGCGAGGCAGACACCAGAAGAATAGATTGATGCTCCAGCTCTATGCCCGTGCAACCTTAGTTTCAAATGTTAGTTCATCTTTGGTTAGCTTGTGTGCTCCTCTGTGTTTGTTACCTAGGATGGGCATGTCCATCGAGGGTTGCTACTCGGTTCGTGGTTGCAGTGCCGACTGCTAGTTATTCCTGCCTTAGCTCTTGCCTCTGTGTCTCCATGGTAACAATATGTTAGAGCAACCTGTGAACATGCTAAGCTGGAACGTCAGGGGATTAAATGATCCAGATCGTCGGGCTACGGTCAATGAAACTATTTCCGCATCATCATGCCAAATCGTTTGCTTGCAAGAGTCTAAGCTTGAAAATATCGATTGCTACACAACGGCCTTCCTGGGAGGGCAAAGGCTAAAAAGGTTTGCCCAAAGACCTGCCTCTGGAACTAGAGGAGGGATCCTGCTCCTTTGGGATGAGCTTGTCGTGGATGTGAGCAACATCACCCTCACGACGTACTACCTTTCAGCAATGATACATGTCAAGGGCACCGAGGTGCATTTCAAACTAACAACAGTCTATGGCCCGACCGATCCTGCATGCAAGGATGTGTTCTTCAACGAACTTGTCAGCCAAAAGCCACCAAATGGGGTGATGTGGCTAGCCAATGGGGACTTCAACCAAATCATTCGTGCTAGCGACAAGAATAAAAGAAATGTTAATAGGAGCCGCATAAACCGCTTCCGGGCCGCCCTTAACACTTGTGAATTGCAAGAGATTCATCTTCAAAATAGGTGTTTCACATGGAGTAATGAACGAGAAAACCCGACTTTGTGCAAGTTGGACACGTTCTTCTGCAATGCTGATTGGGATGTCCAATTCAGCACCCATGTTCTTCATGCTCTATCTTCTTCTCTATTGGACCATTGCCCCCTATTACTCGCAGATGATAGGGGGCCTCGGCGGCCTAGGGCATTCAAATTTGAAAATTTCTGGACCTCTATGCCAGGCTTCTTCGAGGTGGTGGAGAAGGCCTGGAATGAGCCATCAAACCACACCAAGCCATATCATGTGCTCCACCACAAGCTCAAAAAAACTGCCCTTCGCCCGTCGGAATGAAGTAGAGGCCTATTCTATAAGGGAAAGATCCACCTGCATGCTGCCCTGCTGGTGATCCTCCGGCTTGACGAAGCCCAAGAGGTGCGGACCCTTTCCGACGAGGAGAGAGACCTACGGACAAAGCTCAAGAGGAGGGTGGTTAGCCTTGCGGTAATTGAGAGGGCCCGCAAGAAACAATGCGAAAAAATGACCAACCTCAAGGAGGGTGACGCAAACACTAAATTTTTCCATCGACGGGTCAATGCTCGGAGATGGAAAAATCACATACATAGGCTAAAGCACAATCAAGGGTGGGTCACTGAGCATGAGATGAAAGAGGAGATTATTCATAGCCACTTCTCTAGCGTCATGGGGCAAGGGACCCCCAGTGCGCTAGACCTCAACTGGGGGGAGCTAAATTTAGAGAAAATTGACTTGTCCACCTTGGACGACTGCATCACCGAGGAAGAGGTGACGGAGGCCATAAACGAGATGCCAAAGGATAAAGCGCCCGGGCCGGACGGGTTCAACGGCATTTTTTCAGTAAATGTTGGGGCACTATCAAAGGGATGTGATGTGGGTGGTGCACCTCTTCCAGGCCTCCATGGAACCAACCTTCACTGGCTCAACTCGGCGGATGTGGTTTTGCTTCCCAAGAAGGATGGGGCGGAGGCCATTGCCGACTACAGACCGATTAGCCTCATAAACGGGATTGCAAAAATTATTGCAAAGATCCTAGCGATCCGACTACGACCTCACATGGATGTTTTAGTTTCCAATGCCCAGAGTGCCTTCATCAAGCAAAGGAGCATCCACGACAACTTCATGTATGTGCAGAATCTCGCACGCCGGCTACACAAAAGCAAGACTGCATCACTCCTCTTCAAACTTGACATCCGCAAGGCTTTTGATTCGGTGCGTTGGGAGTATATCCTCGATCTCCTGCGTAGGAGGGGTTTCCCATGCAAGTTCCGCAATTGGGTGGCTTCTCTCCTAAACTCATCATCATCCAGGATTCCCCTCAATGGGGTGCCCGGCCCCGCAATCTTCCACCATTGCGGGTTCATGCAAGGGGACCCCTTGTCACCTCTCCTATTTGTCATCTCTATCGACCTACTCCAACAACTTCTCGAATTGGCTACAAGAAAGGGGCTACTCTACAAGATCCGGGGTAGAGGCACTATCATGCGAACCTCCCTATATGCGGATGATGCTGCGATATTCATGGCGCCCATTAAGAGAGACATTGACAACCTCGCCGCCATCCTCAAAGGCTTTGGGGAGGTCTCAGGCCTCCAAACCAACTTCAACAAGAGCTCGTTCATCCCAATCAAATGTGCACACCTAAACCTCGAGCATATCACCCAAAGCTTGTCGGCGGTGAGGGCTTCTTTTCTGATGAGATACTTGGGGCTTCCACTCTCGGTGTGGCAACTCAAGAAAGTGGACTTTCAATTCCTAGAGGACAAGGCGGCGGCTAAGCTCATCCCATGGGAGGGTAACAACATTACCACCATCGGGCGCACCACACTTGTCAAATCTTCACTTGCCTCGCAAGTGGTCTATTACATCACACCGTTGATTGTCCCCCCGAGCATCCTACACAACACAAACAAGATTGCGAGGGCATTCCTTTGGTCCGGCGCGGACAGGACGAATGGTGCCAAGTGCAAGGTCAACTGGGACATGGTCTGCCGACCTTTTGAGAGGGGAGGTCTCGAAGTACTGAACACAACTAAATTTGCAAGAGCCCTAAGACTGAGATGGCCTTGGTTCGAGTGGAAGGAACCAATGAGAATGTGGGTCAGCATGGGAAATCCTTGCGATGAGATGGACCTCAACCTCTTCTACGCATGCACAACAATCACGGTTGGTAATGGGGCGAGGACCCCCTTTTGGGAAGCTCCATGGGTTCAAGACCGGAAGCCTAAGGAAATCGCGCCTCTTATCTTCGAGGCATCCTCGAGGAAAAATTGGAAAGTCAAGGATGCGCTCCTCAATGATGCATGGATCTCCAAGATTAAGATCACGATAAGCTTCACCGTCGAGCACATTAGGCAGTTCATAAACCTTTGGACTCTCATCAATGGCTTTCATCTTGTGGAGCACGTCCAAGATGAAATCATCTGGAAGCACACTGAGAACATGCAATACTTGTCGGCAAGCGCTTACTTGGCAGAATTCATGGGCTCCACACACTCTCCGATGCCACATGCGGTGTGGAAAGCCTGGGCACCGCCTAAAGTGAAGTTCTTCACGTGGTTGGCTATCCAAAGATAGGATTTGGACAGCTGACAGACTGGCAAAGCGTGGGTGGCCAAATTGCGACCTTTGCCCCCTATGCAAGCGTGTGCAAGAGTCCGACGCCCACCTCTTCTACAAATGTAGATTCACCATTCGCCTTTGGAATTTGGTCAATGAATGGCTACACCTTGAGCACCTTGACACTTCTACATGGCATCTTGAGCAATCTGCTAAAGATTGGTGGGTCAACCGCTCCAACATCTCCATGCCAAATCGCAAGGCCCGGGCTTCCCTTACCATGCTAATATCTTGGTCTATTTGGAATGAACAAAATGGGAGGGTCTTCCGCAACAAGTCCTCTCCGCCAACAATCTTGCTCAACAACATCAAGCTTGAAGCTAAACTCTGGGTGGCCGCGGGCGCAAAAAAGTTAGGGACCATCATTCCAGGAGAGTAAAATCCTTGTTGTTTGCGGGCCTGTAACAAAACATTCTTATCCTTCTTAATTAATATATGCTGCAAATCTTTTGTCCGTTTCAAATATATATATATATATATATATATATATATATATATATATATATATATATATATATTCAAAATTAATCAAAACATATTAAAAATGGAACTTATTTGAAAGCCCTCGTCACAAAAAACACGAATATAAAGCAGATTTTAATTTGGATTTTTTATTCAAAAGATATGAAAGTTTGAAAATCGAAAGGCCCGCTCCCGCTCGAGTTGTCTCTAAAATCAGACATGTCGTGTGTATTATTGTCTGCTCCCTTCATTCCTTTATGCAAGGTGTATTATTTCGGTACAACAACCAAGTCACATAATTATGGACAAATTAGGATGAAATTACCCTTGTCAAATTCGTCGATTAGCGGCAAGTAAATCATTTAGGCTAGCAAAGGAAGAGATACACACAATCGGGAGAGAGATAGTTTTCTTTTCTTCTCTACAAGGAGAAATACATGCAATCAGCTAGGAGATACTTTCCTTTTTCTGGAGGGCAAAGAACAAAATTATGAGGAATTAGAACAAATGCATCTTACAGTGTGGAATTTTATCAAAAAACAAATGCACCTAATATAAAGAAATGAAGGAATTAAGCAGTGCCTCTAAAAGCAAAAATGTCATGTGTACTATTGTTTATTAAACAGTAATAATTCCTTAGTGACCCTACTTCGCTATTCCAGTGATGTAATCATTTGACTTCCTGCCAACTTTTGCCAAAAAGGTCTGCTAAAATGAGGATTGTAGATGTTCAAACTAGAGATTACTTTGACTAAGATACACTAAGTGGGTGAGATAACAGTGTTTTGTGCAATTTTGTCTACCAGCAATACGTTTCGGAAATAGGCTTTCCCCCAACTTATAATAGATAAAGCAACAATACCCAAGGTAATAAAATAGAAGCACAAAGGACACCGTCCAGCGATGTAGAGAAGTTACATGGTGGTGGAGATATGACATGCAACCTTCCAAACACAATCGATCATGGCGCCAAGAGCTCCCCAATCTAACCCTTAGGCCTCATTTGGTACTGTTGTTTTCCCACCCTCAAGGGGCTTGGGGATTGGATGAGATTTGATGATCTCCTCCCTCCACCAAATCCCTTCAATTTCCCTGAAACCCCCACCCCCACAATCCCGCGTTTGGTACAACAACAGTGTAACACTATTTACAACAACAACATTTGGTATAGAACCACAGAATCAACAGCAGCACAACAACAAATTTCAAACGTTAATAAGATGGTGCAAAACAAAAATCCAATATTTACAACTTAAACAACATCATAGCAAGAAAAACTTGCTAAAACTCATACACAACCTAAGCATCTTGCTATCAAATTGCAATACTGCAGAATATGAATATTATAGAAGAGTGCAAACATATCAGGAATGACACACACTTCATGAACAGAATAGCA
>NC_041390.1:566083927-566097980 GCF_002162155.2 Triticum dicoccoides | reverse complement strand
TGGGGTGGCAAACAAGACACAAAATAACTCTGCAAGAAAGCAGCGATCTTGAGCACAAATGAATTTTTTTTTCAAAAATACTACTACAAGTGTAATGGACCATAGGAACTTCAATGTATATGTGAAGATTTTTTTTCTGGTTTCTTGGATGTTCTATGATTGCAACTAGCAAAGAAAATGTTTAGAAAATGCATAGTGACGAGGGAACATGGCCATGACCGATATTGTTCTCTCCATATTTCAAAATTAGCCCAAGAAATCACGGAACAATGAAAAGAATTAGAGAGCTAATAAGAATGAGAGAGCTAACAAGCCATAGTAAATATAAGGCATACCAAACTTTGGCGTCTTAACGGGATCCCACGAAGGTGGCTGCTTGTCCACTGACTATAAACCAAGGCTGAGGTCCCTATAATCAGTTGGTCCAAGGGTTAAATTGGAAAGACCCATCATCATACAGACCATCGTATAGGACGAACTATGTACAACATGAACATAAAGATGGTATAAAACAAAAAAATATGACATTCAACAGTAAGCTCGGTAGTGCACCTGCCATTCAGCATGTTACATTACTCAGACTACTTGGCAAGTAAAAAACATATCCACATCAGGAAAAAAAGTAGTTTGTATAACATCATCAATCAAGGTATCTTCATACAAGGCTTAAAGGTAGTTTAGTGCCATCGCCTCCGACATATCTCTCTCACGTGCTGCTATTTGACATATACTACAATTTCAGTCCAGAGTGTGGGACTCAATAATCTCAGACATCAACTCCCATAAAAAATATCAATAAAAGGATGATTAATACATCCTGGTTTGTTGTCACAAAATGAATAAACTTTTTGCCACAACTTTCTGATGTTTTTACTTGAAAAAAGACAAGGACAAGCTAATGATCATGCTATATCACTAAGCAGAAACTTTGTTCAAAGTCCAAACTTTAGCTCCAAATACTTTTAGCCTTCTAGGAAAGGGAAGCAACAAAAGTATTACTCCAAATTGGCTGCACTATAAACTGAAGGGTGTGTGTGTGTCCCATCTCGTTATGTATCAGGACAATTATCTACAATAAAGGCATTGTTCTCCATCTACAATACAAAGATTGCCAATAGTCCATTAAGTGGTTTCCTTGTTCATTGATAAAAGTGAAGGGAAGACATTATCCCCTTTGTTCTGAACATGTCCAGTAGATTCTTTGGATTCCGAACAATTGAATAGGTTGTATCAATGCAAGCAAACAAATGAACAATCCTCCTGCATGTAAAGACATTATCCCCTTTATACAAAAAAATCCTTCTGCATGTAAAGGAATGCATCACCTCTCTAATCAAAGTTGTAAGTGCATCTTAGACTACAAACTGCAGACCAAATCTCACCCCAAGCAAGCATATTAGAAGAACTAAGATTATACAAGGCCATCAAAGAATCATATGGAACTCCAAATCATAAAGGAACACACCAATGGTTGGACCAACGAGTCAAATCCTAGACAGAGGGGAGGGGAGGGGTGAGGTGCAACCATTACATACTAGTAAAAATGCCAGGGTGCCGGATGGATCTGGACGTCGAAGACAACAAGGGGTTTAGGCTCCGTGGACGGTGGCTGATAACCCACAAGTATAGGGGATCACAATAGTTTTCGAGGGTAGAATATTCAACCCAAATTTATTGATTCAACACGAGGGGAGCCAAATAATATTCTCAAGTATTAACAACTGAGTTGTCAATTCAACCACGCCTGAAAAACTTAATATCTGCAGCAAAGTATTTAGTAGCAAAGTAATATGGACGTAATGGTAATAGTGGCGAAAGTAACAGTAATAATTTTGTAGCAATTGTAACAGTGGCAACAACAAAGTAACAAAGCAAAGATCAATATGAACGAGCTCGTAGGCAATGGATCAATGATGGATAATTATGTCGGATGGCATTCATCATGCAACAGTTATAACCTAGGGTGACATAGAACTAGCTCCAATTCATCAATATAATGTAGGCATGCATTCCGAATGTAGTCATACGTGCTTATGGAAAAGACTTGCACGGCATCTTTTGTCCTACCCTCCCGTGGCAGCGGGGTCCTATTGGAAACTAAGGGATATTTAGGCCTCTTTTTAATAGAGTACCGGACCAAAGCATTAGCACTTAGTGAATACATGAACCCCTCAAACTACGGTCATCACCGGGAAGTGTCCCGACTATTGTCACTCCGGGGTTGCTGGATCATAACACATAGTAGGTGACTATAACTTGCAAGATAGGATCAAGAAGACAAATATATTCATGAAAACATAATGGTTTCAGTCTAAGATCATGGCACTCGGGCCCTAGTGACAAGCATTAGGCATAGCAAAGTTATAGAAACATCAATCTTAGAACATAGTGGATACTAGGGATCAAACTCTAACAAAACTAACTTGATTACATGGTAAATCTCATCCAACCCATCACCATCCAGCAAGTCTATGATGGAATTACTCACGCACGGTGGTAAGCATCATGAAATTGGTGATGGAGGAAGGTTGGTGATGATGATGGCAATGATTTTCCCTCTCCGGAGCCCTAAACAGACTCCAGATTTGGCCTCCCGATGAAGAACAGGAGGTGACGGCGACTCAGTATCATAAAACGTGATGAATCCTAATCTCTGATTTTTTCTCCCCGAACGTGAATATATGAAGTTGGAGTTGAGGTCGGTGGAGCCTCGTGGGACCCACAAGGACATAGGGCGTGCCCTAGGGGGTGGGCGCGTCCTCCACCCTTGTGGACAGGGTGTGGGTCCCCTCCGGTTGATTCTTTCACCAATATTTTTATTTATTCCAAAATAATCTCTGTGAAGTTTCTGGTCATTCCGAGAACTTTTATTTCTGCACAAAAATAACACCATGGCAATTATGCTGAAAACAGCATCAGTCCGGGTTAGTTCCATCCAAATCAATCAAATTAGAGTCAAAAAGGGCAAAAGAGTTTGAAAAAGTAGATACAATGGAGACGTATCAGTGGCGGCAATAGAATGGACAGTGACAGCGGCAAGAGCCAAGAGGCCTCTGGATCCGAGGCAGGATTGGTTTGGCTCGGCTTGGACGGAGTCAATGAAGAAGGTGAACTGGCAGCGAATTGTTGGACAGAGGGCGGAGGGCGGCGGAGGATGGAGGAGGAGGCGCCGTCACGATCGGGGGACAAATTTTGCGAGGAATAGCTCGCGTCTCCTCTCACACGGGTGTTGAGGGGTTCAGCATGTAATTTTGGGGATGTGCCAGTCCAATACCGGGGTACTGAATGGGCACAGGGGGAATTTCAGGGATTTCTATACCAGCCGGTAAAAAACTCTTTAAAACGTGGAAATACTCCAGTGCCGAGCGCGACCTTAGTTAGCGACCGCCACTATTGCATAAAAACCAATAATTCAAATAACAACTCAGTAGCCTCACACAAAGGAATTCTCTTGATAAGAAGTTTGTTACCGGAATCCAAAAGGTCGAAGCAGTTGCGCAAAACCAAGCCATAGGAGGCAACGACGGGCGGCTGGAGTTGGGCGGTGATGGTGGCGGCAATGGGGGCGAGGAGGGGGGGCGACGGCCTGGATGCGGCGCAAGGGGAGGCGGAAATTGGGGTGGATTGGCCGCGGGGTGGCTCATGGCGGCCGGCAGGATGGCGGTGGTGGCGTGGGATGGCCGGAATAGGTGGCGTGGGATGGCCGGAATAGGTGACTTTCAATATCATCTGGCTGTGAGTTGAATGACCAAACGAGTCCGCTCATATAAGTTACTCCCTCTATACGTTTCTCATGGAGTAGAAGTTGTCGTACTCCACTCCAAGATGCTTCTTGGTGGTCGCTCTCCGAAGCAACGTCGCTTGAATACAAGACACATCACTCCTCAAACACGTTTCGAGCAAGCAAGACAACACTAGTTTCTACGACTCCGAGTTAAAGAGCAAGTATTCTTCAAGGGGACATTGTCCCCGAAAAGGTTGTGTATCCACATTCCCAAAGCAAGCTCCGCCTAAAATGAAAAGTGTTGCATCGATATGTACTAATCTAAACGATCTTATATTTCTTTTCATAGGGAGTACTCATGAAAATTGTCAGAAAAAAAAAGTTAACCCGGGAAAATTAATAACCTGAAGAAGAGGGAGTTGCGTCACGGGCATGAAAGGAGAGGGGCAAATTTTGAAGCACGTCCTCTGCCTTTGAAGGCGGCTACACCGACTACAGGTGGCCATGCTCACCGACGAATATTGATTCGGATTAAATAACATCCTTTCAAAAATGCTAATGAATAAATTATCCAAACATGGATCACGAAGTTGTCATCATCCAGCATCATGATCTTCTGCTCCCTCGCCCCTTTTTCTACCTAGTCCGGTAGCCGTGACGACACATTTTTACCCGCAGGTCTCGCGAGGACTGCCCGGCTAGTTCTACGACTGCGCAGCCGTCCAAGAAGAATCAGAAACAGAAGCCGCCGACGACGACGACGCGGCCGCGTCCGGGAAGTTGAGTCTGGCGCGGTGGCCACGGAACTCGAGCGCCGCGAGATCGTAGGCGCGGGCGGCATCCACGGCGGTGTCGAAGGTGCCGAGCCACTGGCGCACGGCGCGGTGCGGGTCGCGGATCTCCGCCGCCCACTTCCCCCACGACCGCTGCCTCACGCCCCCGAACTTGCTCCGGCTCCTCCTCCGCGTGATCTTCCCCACGCCGCCGTCCTTCACGAAGCTCGCGGCGGAGCACTCTTCGCCCCCGCTGCTCGAGTCGGCCGTCGCCGCCGCAGCGACGAACATGCAGCCGATGCACCCGTCCACGCCGCAGCTGGCGCACGCAGGAACTGCAGCGGCAAAGTGCGGCGTGGACGATGGCTCGAGGTGCAGCGTGGGGACGACGGCGTCTCCGTTTACAACGGAGATGAGGGCGCGGAGGAAGAGGGAGTCCTCCAGCTCGGAGTTCGGGAGCTGGAAGCCCCTGCCGCCGCGCTCCAGCCTCGGCGCCATGACGGGCGTCGCGATAAAGTTTTGCCTCTCCTCGGAGAACGATGGAGAACGATGGAGTTGAGTTCTCGTGCTCTGGTGACTGGTGTTTGAGGTTGTTTGGTGGTGCGGTACCTTTTATAGGAGTAGCTAGCTCTAGGACGTGCATGTCGACGCGTATTTGAAACGGCGATCACGTTCTTATCGTGGGAACGGGCGAGTGAGTGAGGAAATGCCTTGCATGGGTTGATTAGGCACTGCTTGCTGACGCCTGGTTATGACGATATTTGAGCTGTTCACACAATCATGTTTTAAAATAGATAGATTTTACCTACGTACTATCAAATTGTATACTACTTCTCTGTCCCATAATATAAGAACGTTCTTGACGGTACTGCCTACTGGTACTATCAGACTTTTGGCGAATCTTCTAAAGCCAAACTGTATACCTTAGTACATATCAATCTTTTTTGTGAATCTTCTGAAATCCAATTGTATACTGCTATTTTACCAGCAAAAAAAAAACAAATTCTATACTTTAGTACATTTTTAGTCACCATTTTATCCGATGAATTTATCTTTCGAGGTGCATTTTACTAGATTTACATCCTAAGATCCTCGATTTCGTCAGATTTTCAAATTACTGGGTGAGAATGCAATGGGCAACTCGTGTGCCCTTAAACAATGTCGATCCTTGTCTGTCGTTTTGTTTGGTGGATTTGTAGCACTTTTTCGTTGATTTTTTAAGCAGTGTTAGTATGTTTTCGTCCCGTAGAAGGTGTGTCGAGTGCGGGCACCTCCATTAGGTCTGCTGCTAATGCTCCAACTTGCCTCCGTGTTTTACCCTCCCCTCCTTCGTATCTCTGTAGATGATGTATTTTCTTTAGTAGGTTTTGGTCTGGTTAATAAAAATGTGCCCTTAAGCTTTCTTTCTTAAACGTCTCTTACTCTTTGTCATGTCACATGTGGACACAAATGTGCTGATGGTATCTTCATTTCGCTAGTTAATGGTCACAAAAATCATTTTAACCAGGGATAATTTGTAGAGAAGTGGTTGGAAATGTAGCAAATGTTGTGTGTTTTATGGACCAGACCAAAGCATTGATCACTTATGTTTCCAATGCTCTCTTGCTAGATTGGTGTGGAGTTTTTTTAGAATGTGTCTTTGATTTAAGAACTATTACCGATAGTTTAAATATATGTTTTGGTGTTTTGATTTTTTTTCTACAAAAGATAGCAAAAAATGTTATAGTTGGTGTCTCCGCCATCTTCTGGACCATTTGGAGATGCAGAAATGATATTGTTTTCGATAGAAAATGGTTAGTGATCCAATTATTCTCCCCGCACAGATATGTCATTGGATTACCAATTAAGCATTTTTGCAGATAAGTGAGGAAAATGGAAAAGTGTTGATGCTGGGGACAAGAATTATAGAACAAGTGGCAAGTGAGGTGTATCGACATCACAAGGGTGGCGTCCATGAGTGCTCAGGATTAGTGGCTAAAGCTCATCTTTGATTGTGACTTCACCTGTTGGTGCAACTTGTTCTCTCTAACGACTTTCCCTGGATGCATCAGTTCACTGCGTTTCTTGTTCCATGTTTGAGTTTAGTCTAGTTTGATCACTTTCCAAAGTCTGGTTCTTAGTTTATCTCTTAAGATTTGTAAAATGTTGTGTGCTCGAGTCTATCTCTATCTGCATGTTAAGTTGTCCGCCCTTAGGTCTCGTTCTTTTGGTAGTGTTGTTGATGAATGTTGCAAGGTTGGTGGTGCTTGTTAAGGGTAGTTTCCAAAGTGAACCAAATGGTTTCTTTAACAGAAATCAGAGAGGGAGGCCTCTCTTTTATTCAGTATTAATGTGGACACAAATCATGTTCAGTTTGGAAGGAAAAAAGGAGCGAAGTTGAAAATGTGCAATGCACATGGATGTTGCGTCATAGCAAATGCAAACCAACTTAAAACAGGCCCCAACTTGTAATAGTCACCAAATTTTATAATCAATTATATGTAAGGATTCCGCATCATGAGTTTATGTACTGTGTATGCGAAAATAGAAAAAAAAATGGCACATAATTTTACATTGAGAAAAAGCCAGTGGGAAAATTACAAAAAATTGGCTTGGCAAAATATGTTTGACGATATGTGGCGATTTCAACCACTCCAAGTTTTACTGGAAATCTATGAATAATTTTTTTGGTTGTGATTTATTTGACAATCTTTGCGACATGATATCCTTGATTTTATCGGATTTTAGAACTTATTTGGGTAAATGCGATATGCGGACCTCATTTTTCAGGTTGCAACAAGCACTCCCTCGAGCTCTCTTTCAAATACATCTTTTCCTCCTAATCTCATAAATGGTCAAGTGGATAACATGGCAATGTTCGGCATGGGAGAATCATCCTAAAGCGGTGAACTTGTCGGTGGAAGGTTGGCCCCGACTTGTAAGATGGGCTATGGACCTCGTATCCCACGTCTACCATAATGTATCACAAAAAATAAATATATTGAAAGCTTTTTGTATTTGTTGAAGAATATGCCCATAAAAGGGTTTGCCCGCATCATTAGGTTCTTGTTGGATTAATAATTTGTGCTCGTTCACGAAGAGCTACAATGATATGTTAGCAAGTTGTCGGTATTTTTTATTTGCTTTGTACTTCAAACCTAGTCAGTACATCAACTACATTAATAAGTAGCAAGTGTGGACA
This sequence comes from Triticum dicoccoides, assembly GCF_002162155.2. NCBI lineage: Eukaryota > Viridiplantae > Streptophyta > Magnoliopsida > Poales > Poaceae > Triticum > Triticum dicoccoides. The sequence continues at coordinate 566,090,302 of NC_041390.1, read as the reverse complement.
ATCACATGCTTATTAGGGCATCTCCAATAGCAAACCGTAAAAGAACATGGACGCAGGAGGACGCCATCTAATGCTAGCCGCATACATTTTTACAACATCTCGAACCAACCGGACGAAATTCGTGCAAACACAACTAGATTTCATATAAAAATGATGGATTTTCATATAAACACGACGGATTTCCTTACATTTATATCAACTAAGCGGTGCTAGTCTGCCTCTGGAGGTATAATAATACCTAATCTAAATGGCCGACGGCAGATCCCTTTGTCTTCCTCATATCTGGCAGCCCGATCACCGGACTACCGAGAGCCCCGGAGGTATATGTTTCAGCGCAAAGGACGACTCACTTCCCCACCGCTCATTGGAGTGGAACCCCGGACTGATGCTTCAGTGGGAGGGGAAGGCGGCGCCTACGATCCCACGGAGCTCATGTGGGATCGATTGAGGTCCACACAAGATAAGAACCAGGCAAGACACCGGTTGTGTACGTCGGCGTCGCCTCGGTGATGGGCCTTCATGGGACCCAAGCGGCAGCAGCCTCCTATGTTCTACTTCTCCTCGATGATGGCGGCGGACATGGAGGCTTTGGCGACCGACTCATCGCTCTCCGCGCACCCGGCTTTTGACTCTACCTACATGGCACGGTCCCAGGCACTGGAGGTGCGGTTGCAGACACGGGGGACACAGCATGACGCGGCGTCGTCGAGGTAGCAACGACGCCCGTGCCGCCGTGGAGCAACTCGCCACTCCTCATCGAGCTGACCTGGAGCGGCGAGTTGTTGTACCACGCGCCGGCCTTGGGCGGCTACTGGCTCCGTCGGGCTAGGCGAGGGAGGTGGAGCTGCGAGCTGCCTCACTCGTATCCAGCTAGCTCGGCGGGCCACCCTGCCGTCTTGTATGCAGGAGAACTGCTCTTCGGAGGGCATCAGAAGAGTGGTGAAGGAGGAGATGGGGAGCGGCGGAGGAGGCTGCGTCCGCCCTGAGCCGTCTTCAAAGCGGAGCGGCGCTCTACAGCGGCATGAATGTGGGCAGCTGGCGCCGGACGGCATGCGCGCGTGGGAGAGAGGGGTTGGTGGTGGGCAGAGCGGTCAGAAGCGGGCTTAGGGTCGATCCAAACTCCCGCAAAGCTTCCTCGCTTTTGTCTTTAGTTGACGGAAGAAATCACGTCCAAACCGCCCCGCGGACCAATACAGGTCGGCGTTGGATGACTTCCGCGGGGCGAACAGCATGGTCCGAACGGTTACAAGAGGTTTGAGGGTCGGCATTAAGATGCCCTTATATGGTGTGCTGATCTATTTATTTCTTATTTTAAAAGGCTCCAATAAATCTGTTCATATTCCTTTTTTTGTGAATAAAATCTGTTCATATTCGCAATAGCAACGTTTCGTGTCGTGCACTTTAGCAACGAATAACAATGGCATCTCCAACGGCGTCAAGATAGTATGTGGCAAAGCTGTATGATGTCGCGCTCTCAGCGGGAGTGAACAGTGACTACGTGACTTTGACCAACTTCACAAATGATGCATTAGGAAAGTCAGCGCTCCCACCGTCACCCGGGTGTGAAAAGCGAACCAATAAAGTAACGGTTGTGTCGGCGTACATCGTCCTTTGCAAATGTCAACGCCGGCCGGTCAGCCTGGCCCATCCTCGCAAGTCGTGGGTGTGTTGGCGTACCACACCTTTCGAAAGTTGGTTTTAGGCTTTCAGGCCGGCTCGTGTTCAACGATTCTGATCGCTCGTTTGAGCCGTCAGAGAGCTACCTCCAAAAAAAAAGACTAACTAGCGGTACACCTGCAAGGGCCTCCCAACGGGCACACGGGGGCTCGTCGCCTGGCTAATTATTTTTATATAATACGTTTTTTAATTAATTTTATATAATACGTCTTTTAATTAATTTTCAGAAATATTACACCAATTCTTTTTTCAAAAATAATACACTAGTTGGTTCACAGTAGACCGATTAGTACCCAGTCGACTAACAAGTGGACGATTGGGCTCCTGTCCATTCCTGTCGGCTAACTGGTCGACTGAAACTAATTGGCTTACAGTATCAACTCAAAAAAATAAATAAATTGGGTTATAGTAGATTGACTGAAACTAATTGGCTTCCTATAAGTTGATAGGTGCATGTCTCATTTTCTCAGACCTAAGTTTCTTGTTTCTGGGCACTAAGGTGAGTAAGCATTGTAGTGTAGTCTCGTACTCTCGCCAAGATATGTCCAAATCCTGATATCTTGCCGAGAGTACAAAACTACACTACACTGCTTACCCACCTTAGTGCCCAGAAACAAGAAACTTAGGCTTGAGAAAATGAGGCATGCAACTATCAACTTATATTAAGCCAATTAGTTCTAGTCGGCCTACTGTAAGCCAATTAATTCCAATCGGCCAACAGTTAGCTGACAGGAGTGCAGAAGCCCAATCAGCCTGCTGTTAGCCGACAAGGTACTAATCGACCTGCTGTAAGAGCCGATTATGTATTATTTTTGAAAAAAAATAAATTCAACGTAATATTTCTAAAAATTAATTTAAAATGTATTATTTAAAAAAATATCCATCGCGTGCCCAGCCACAGCCACAAGTCGCGCACGTTCCCGTGGAACAAAGGGTTTTTTTTTGCATGTGTTTTTGTCTTTTTTCTGCTTTTCGTATTTCGTTTGTTTTTACCTATGTTTTTTTGAAGAAGAAAATGCAGTATATTTTTGTTTTGTTTTCGTTTTAGATATACAATTTTATTTTGAGACAAAAATATACAAATAAAAGTAATAAAATGAAAAGGAAAAGATGTGCTATGGAGCCAGTGCTCCTCCCTCGTGCTGGGTTGGCCCATTTATGACATACTGTAGGCGACAATGTGTGATGTATCGCAGCAAGCGACACATAGCCGCACCCGTTTGAGCACACCAAGCAGTTTCCTCCGACAGAACCAACCTGCGTTCAAGTTCTAGATCTAATACTGGTGTTCATATTTCTGGATTTATTTCAGGCCTTCTTGCGATGCGCGTTTAGTAAAAAGAGGCGTTCTCGTCGACTATAAAGACATTTTTGGCGACTTCGTCAATCTTCAGATGATGTGCTGACTCAGTCTCTCAGATGTGCTCATAAAGAAAGTGGGGGTGTGTGCACATGTTCATAGAGGTGATTGTATGTGCGTGTGTATGACAATATGAGCGTCTACGTATATACTGTGTTCAAAAGAAACTTCATGCGACATAGGCTAAACTGGTCAAAAAATCATGTAATCCTTTTTCAGCACTACAAATCAAAGTCGACTCTTACCCTACCAGCTAAGAGTATATGAGCCCATTAGAAATTTGAAATTTAGCTCATCCCGGAGATTTCGGGATGGCCAGAATAATGAATTTGCAGAGGTAGGAAGTTTCTACTCGCCGGTGAGAGCTCCTATTGGATGCCCACATGCATCCAACAGTAGAGTTTTACCTCAAAGGGCGGCAAACAGCCATCCCGATCGCAGAGTCGAATGTTAAACTTCACAAAAATATAAAAAGGGGGTGCGCCGAGTCGAATCTTGACCTCGGGCTACAAAGCACCATTGATAGCCACTCGAGCGGACAACTTTGGCCAGTTAAAACGCAGTGCTAATGTTTAAGTACTAGCTACCATGGGAGATCCGCTTTTCCCCCCAAAAAAAGTGACATTTCTTGGAAAATTTGTGAACAAATTTTATTTAAAATGCGCATAATGTTTGAAAGTGTGATTTTTTTTTCAAAATTTGAACAAAACCTTTAAAAAAGGATAAGCTCTAAAAAAGTAAACAAAAATAGGAAAACATGAACAATTTTTTGTGTGCACTGAACAATTTTAAATATATATACTTAAAACTTTTGTAATATACTATGAACAAGTTAAAAATACACAATGAACATTTTTGTGATACACTGTACAATTTTTAAATACATGTCGAACATTTTTGTGATATAGGCCGAACAATTCTCAAATACACAATGAACATCTTTTTAAGATACCCTGACCATGTTATTAATATATGGCGAACATTTTCTTAAACATACGACGAACATATTTTTAATACATGGTGAACTTTTTGTACAATACACAAAATAGAAGAAAAGGAAAGAAATAAACTGAAAACCAATAAAACCGGAAGCAAGTACCATAAGAAAAATTCAAAGAAAAGAAAGATAAAAACCATATGTGAATGAAAACAATTATTGAAGAAAAACAGAAAAAAGAAAATAAAAAGGAAAAGCCAAAAAACCTCCCCTCCCCCCAAATATTTCAAATTTCTAAATTTAAATTTAAATCTATACCTACTAAAACTAAAACTAATACTAATACCTTACTAATACTAATACTAATACTATAGTATACTATACTGTACTAATACTAATACTAATACAATACTAATACAATACTAATACTAATTACTAATTACTAATTACTGGTCACTGTACTAATACTAATACTATACTAATACTAATACTAATACTAATACTAATACTAATACTAATACTATATAATAATAATAGTAGTAATAATCATATAATAGTAATAATTATTATTATTATTATATAATTATATAATTATAATTTTTTTAATAATAAAGCAAGGTGCGTTTCGCCAAGTTTTTCATCCGTTCATCGCTGAAAAGATTATTTTTTTATCCGAGATGGTACTAAATTCTTATGCGTTTGTCTGCTAGAAAAAGAATTATCATACGTGGGCTGCATGGTGTGGCCCAACGAAGTCAGCCCACTTATTTTTCTGCCAGGCAGATGGGAAAATTCTATTTTCCGCACTGGACGACAAAGAGTCGAAATTTCGTAGAGGACAACCAATAATGGGCTGGCGGATTTTTCTTTTTTTCTGTGTTTTACTTCTATTTTTATTCTCCTTTCCTTATCTCATTTTTCATTTCCAAGTTTATTTTTCTTTTATAATTTATTTGATAAACTAAAAATTCTCAAAAAAAGTTCAAAAGTAGAAAAAACAAATTTTGGAAAATGGTAAGAATTCCAATTTTTTTTGCTATTTTGAAAATTATTTAGAACTTGCAAAAAGTTTCCCATTTTTTCAAAAAAAGTTATTGTTTTTAAAACTTGTTCGAGATTTCTAAAAATAAAATGTCATTTAAAAAAAATCGAAAAATATTCTTGTTTTAGTGAAATTTTTTTAATGAAAATAAATGTTCATGTATAAAATATACATATTTTATAAATATCTTATGAATTTTCAACAGATGTTCCCATTTTAGAAAGATGTTCACAAATTCAAATAATGTTCATGTTTTTATAAAATAGTTGGTGTTTTCCGAAAATGTTTGTGAATTTTAAAAGATGTTCTCTTTAATATTTTGTTCGCGTTTTTTCAAAAGTGTACTTAATTTTTAAAAAGTTGTTCAGGATTTTTTTTTTCATGTTTCCTAAAATATTCAGAAAATTCATATCTTAAAATCCCCTCGGTTGAAGGGATTGAAAGGAAGAGTAGATTGAATAACTCATGGGCCTTCTCTGGCATATGATGACGTAACAAAACTCTTAAATACCCTCAATCATTGCATGGAAAAATAGTGGATTGATTTCTTCACACCGCGAAACCGGAAAGCTAAATGTTCCATTTTTGTGTGCACACGGGATTTTGCTTGCACATATAATTGTCACTGATTTTAAATGCGTACTATTTTATCTCCCGTTGCAATGCATGGGAGCAAGGTGCGTTTCTCTGATTCTTTAATCCGTTCATCCATGTAATAATTTTTTATTTTTCTCTACTATTAAAGGTGATACTATAATTGTTTTTGAGGCATTTCAAAGGCGATACTTTGATAAAACTGCATAGGGTACACTGGGCCAGATACACAGCACTGTGCAGGCCCAGTAGGGATTCTGGGCCAAGGGCCGTGTCGATGTGCGTGTGCTTGAATTAAAGCAGAAAAAAAAGGGTGGATGGACACGCTGCAGACCAGCTCGGCTAGACTAGCGGATGTGAATAAGCTCGGCACCGGGTGGAATTCCTCCGACGATACCATCCTGAACCCCAGTCATAAGGCTGATGAGTAACTTAGACTAGTGTCATGCATATGACACTAGTCTAAATTACTACTTTCATAATGCCAAGTAATATAATAATAATATTATAGATTGCTTTATTTATTAGCTTTTAGACTCATTTTATCTTGAAAAGCGTTATGTTACAGTAACATATTATGTTATCATTTCTCATTAATTTACTTGCCACATAAGCAAAAAAAATTCGAAGTGCGCTCCGTTGTCCGCGTTTTGCCATGGAATAGCAATTGTGATAATTGTGAAAAGCTAAGAGTGGCAGAACTGAAATGTCAAAATCTAGAGTGGCATAATGAAAATTGGCAAAATCTAGAGTGGCAAAAACAAA
>NC_041390.1:566077905-566083461 GCF_002162155.2 Triticum dicoccoides | reverse complement strand
CACTGACTTAAGTACAATTAAATTTGCGTCTTTTTTGTGGGTAAGTATAAAAATTGCATCTTTCTCTGTGTAAGTGTATACAAAATTTGTGTCTTTCTATTGGAAAGTGTTAAATTTGTAGTATAATCAAAATTGCATCTTTCTGTGTGGAAGTATATAAAATGTACACTCAAAATCCCGTCTTTCCATGGTAAAGTGTAAACACTCCATCATTGTTTGTGGGAAATATCAAAATTGCATCTGTGACGAGGCTAATGAGAAATCAACTCTGATTTCTTTATATATGAAATATGTAGGAGGACAATGAAGATGATAGGCTCAGCATTTTGCCTGATGATGTTTTGCTCAACATTGTTGAGCGACTTGATATTGCTGACGCCACAAGAACCACCATCCTCTCCAGACGTTGGAAGCAGATCCCTGCAATGCTATCAAAAGTTGTTATAATGGCTGGTTCTTTTGAACCCAAGCACACAACAAGCAAGTTAACCTCAGATGATATAATTCGGTTCAACAGCACCATGCTGGAAGCAACCAGGAGCATACTGGAAAGGAGGGCTAGAACTTTATACACCATTCACCTGTTGCGCATGCAATTCTACTTGGGAGATGAGTCCATTTTCATTGGCCAGACTGTTGCCAACACCATAGCAACACAAAAGGTTGCTTCAGTTGAGTTTACAATCTTGACGAAGGTGCGTAAAAATTGTACAAATAATGACCTACTGACATATGGGAGACAGTTCATGTCATTCTTTGATTCGTGTCCAAACACATTTGGTTGTCTCGCACGCCTCAGGCTAGAGAATTTGAGGTTAGGAGAATCAGACTTCCCCAAAATTTTCAGTATATGCAAGCAACTGGAGTTCCTCTTCCTCTATGAATGTACATGGGTATTAAGTCTTTGCTGGAAGTGGAACACCCGCAACTCAGTGAACTAGTGATTGCCTCTGGCTGTCTTGAGAGGGTTCATCTGAAGTGGGCACCAAAGCTCACAATACTGAAATTCAATGTTTTTAGAACTAAAGACGACCCCTTCTGTCTTGGCTATGTCCCACTGCTCCAGACTGTGAGCATAATCAATACTGCTTTCTCCTGGCACAAGATGCTCAAGTTAAGTGAGTTGCTTGGTAAAACTGCCATAAGCAACCTGCATTTGAACTTCAAAAGTGAAAAGGTTAGTGAAGGTCCTCAATGTTGTCGGTGATGTGCGTATGTGGCTGGTATGTCATGGGGATGCTGTAATCATTAATTTTGGTTAACATAATTCTGGATTATCCCTCTTTTGCAGATTTGGGTCAAACCGGAAGGTCGAAGACAATTGTTACCGGTGTTCCACAAACTTAGGATTGTGAATTTGCTTAACATTTCTGAAGAATGCGATCTTTCTTGGACAATGTTCTTACTCCAAGGTGCACCCAACCTTAAAGAACTGCGCGTCTTGGTAAATTCTTGTACTGATTCTCATTTTTGAAGCTCAAACTTTCTGTGAGTCATCAGGATTTTTTTACCTGACCGAATGCAGGTGCGGGATCATTTATGTGAAATGATAACAGGGGAGCGGAGGAAGATGTGTCCATTTAGCGAGCAGAAGGACAAAGGATTACAGTGGGAACCGTCTACAACCGACTTAAAGCACCACAACCTAACTAAGCTCAGTATCTATGGGAGGTTTCAAGCAGAAGACAAATTCGTGAGCTATGCCAGAAGTGTCATGGAAGCAGCAGTGAATTTGGAGGAGATAAAACTATATAAAAGTCCAGTGTGTTGGAAGTGCAAGCACCTGCTGCAGGAGTGGACATTGGAGGAGAAGTCATATCTTAGCTACAAAATCAACAAAGGGATGCCCTCGCTAGTCCGGATTCACTTTCCGAGTTTAGGGCAAGTCTTATCTTAGAAACAATAATGCTCGTGGGCTGTAAGCTGTCAACTGTTTTGTATGCATGGATTGATTGTCACCGTTGTCAGTTATGTGTGTACTCTTAACATTATAAGTATTTTGTCCAATGGAATTGTGGTTATTTCTTATTCGTGATAAATTAATGCACCTTGTTTTCATTGTGAAATAAATTGCACTACTAAGTGGGACACGCCCTCTGTAGAGATGTTGGATGGCATCACGTCCCTAAGACTACTCATAGTGGAGAGTAACATACTCCCTCCGTTCCAAAATTTTTATCTTATATTTATTTAAATACGGATGTATCTAGTTACGCTTCAGTGTTAGATACATCCGTATCTAGACAAATCTAAGACATGAATTTTGGGACGGAGGGAGTAGAATAGTAACTTGCCAATGTTACAGTCTATGTTACTATCTCCATAGTGGGTAGTAACATATGAATGGTATCATGAAAGAGTTCATTTATTAGGCTATAGACTCATTATGCCTTGAAATATGTGATGTTACAGTAACTACCTAAGTTACCAATAAACCCCTCTCTCCTCATTAATTAGCTACCACATAAGTAATCTTGTATTGAAATATGTGATGTTACTAGTTAAGTTACTTTCATTGTGACTAGTCTAAGACTAGCCACAATGGAGAGTAACATACACTAATAACATACACATTTTCTTAAACTATGTTACTACCTTCATAGTGGGTAGTAACTTAAGGCTGGTTGTAATGGGGAGTATCATATTACTAGTATCATGCATGTGATACTAGTGTATGATACTACATCCGTAATGTAAAGTATCATATGTTAGTATCATATAATACTACATTTATTGTCATGCATGACACAAAGTAGCACATCATTTAATATGATACGGTATCATAATATGATACTCAAGCATCTCTTTATTTAATACTATGTCATCTCATCAAAATTGCTTAGTTAGCATGCATGATACTACCTATGGTACTACCATTACGGACAGCCTAAGTGTGGTAACATGCAAAGATTTATTTATTATGTTATAGACTCATATTGCATTGGGACATGTGATGTTACAGTAACTAGCTAAATTACTACAACTAGCTCTCTCCTTATTAACTCATTGCCACATAAGCAAAATTGCTGAGTTGGACCCGATGTTACCGTTGAAGTTACTCCCATTGTGGCTAGTCTAAGATTACCCACACTGGAAGTAACATACTACTCCCTCTGATCCTTTTTACTCTGCACATTAGGTTTGTCTGAAGTCAAACTCATCCAAGTTTGACCAAGTTTATACAAAAAATTATTAACATTCACATAACAACACATTTATTAATAGATCCATCTCGGAATATATTTTTATATTATATTTATTAGATATTATAAATGTTAATATTTTCTAATATAAATTTGGTCAAACTTAGCAAATTTTGACTTCAGTCAAAGCTAATGTGCGGAATAAAAAGGACCGGAGGGAGTACCTCCGTCCAGGTTTTTAAGTCCCGCCGACCGAATCGCATGGACCAAGGCACGATCTGCTCTAACCTCCCCCGAGATATCCTAGCCGAGCGAGCGGCCAATGAGCTTCGCCCCCGCAGGTACTGCATGCATGGAACGCTTTGGTTTTCCTTCCCACGCCTGCATGCAGCGTACAGAAGTATTTTAGGCCCTGTTTGGTTCCAAATAAGTCACCAACTTATAGATCGAAAAGTGCAAAAAATGACTTATTTTGCCAAACGGACCCAACTTATAAGTCACCCTAACTTATAAGTCATAAGTTGCTCCATCCCAACTTAAAACTTATAAGTCACCCCCTTTTGCATGGGTCCCACCACTTTTACATAAAAAAACAAGATAGGAAGATGTGCTCAGGTGACTTATAAGTCAGGTGGCAACCAAACAGGTATGACTTATAAGTCACTGGTTTTAAGTCACCTAACTTATAAGTTAGGTGACTTATTGGAACCAAACAGGCCCTTATTACTCGCGCTCTCTCCCTTGATCAAGCGTGCATGCATGCATCGCATGCATTGATTGCTCTGTTGGGAAGACGCGAGGTTTAACTTTTGCATGGTGCTCGAGGCGGAGGCCTTCTAAATATGGTACAGACATGTAGTGCTAAGAGCATAGTTAATAGTATAGCCAGATGCTGGCTATAAGCCAGTGTCATGTCATATATAGTCCATTTATAGCCAACATGTACAATAATAGATGAAAAAAGCATACTACTTTTTTGTTATGTGATCCACTTTTCATTTTCATAAAGTGCCTAGGAGCACGTGCTAGAGCTGGCTCTTCATGAAGAGTCCGCTTACCTTCTCTCTCCTCTTCTCTTTCCTTCAACTAAGCACAAATATACTAGTTTATTTCTTATAGCCCGCTGACTCAACTCTATTGTACTTGCTTTAAGGGGCCCTAAAAACCCGGACGGAGGTAGTAGATAGTAACGTCACACATATCTAGATAAAATAGGTGATCTGGCAAGCAATAAATAAAAAAAGAGAAGGAAGTGGTAACATAGCTAGTTACTGATAGTGTGAGTAACATCAAACATATCAAGGTAAGATGAGTCTATAGCATAATAAATGAAGTGTTGCATATTACCACACATATGTTACTCCCCACTATAGAGGTAGTAACATAGACTAGTAACATCACTGGTAGAAAAAGGGCCTATAGTCCCGGTTCCTGAACCGGGACTAAAGTGTCGGTACTAATGCCCTGACCCTTTAGTCCCGGTTCAATCCAGAACCGGGACTAAAGGGCGCCGCCATGTGGAGCTCCATCTTTAGTCCCGGTTGGTAACACCAACCAGGACTAAAGGAAATTTTATGATTTTTTTTTGAAAAAAAAAATTTGAAATTTTTTTATTTTCAAACTTCTGAATTATTTTAACCTCTAGTCTGTAATCACCACCCCTCATCACTTCTCAATTTATCCTCTAATCACCCCTCATCATTCCAAATCATCTAACTTCTCGAACGGTCACCCATCCTCCCACTCCCCCAGCCTGAGCACGCTTAACTTCCGGGTTCTATTCTCCCTCGCTTCAAGTCTGCACTTGTTGTTTTCCTGACAATAGTAAGATGTCAATCCTATTAACCTTCAGGAATTTTGCTTGAGCATGAAGTGACACATTTCACTGTTTGAGTTTGAAACTATTGTTTAAAAAACAATAATTATTTAGTAACACTAATATTTCTTGAATAATTAGTTTAACCATTGTTTGACCACAGTTTGACCAGATTTGACCAAAATTGAAATAACTAAAATAATTATTTAGTAACACTAATATTCTAGAATAATTAGTTTGACCATTGTTTGACCAGTTTGCCCACTGTTTGAATATTTTTCATTTTTTTCCACTCTAGATCTTAAAAGCCCCGTAACTTTTTTTCTATTAGGTTTTTGAGGATTTTGAAATTTTTTAACGGGGTTCCCCCCGTTAAATTTGGATGTAACTTTTCGAGTAGATGATTTTTCATATAAAAAACTTTTTCATCCGAGTTAGTATGCAAAAGTTATGCCCATTTTTACAAATTTTAGAGAGATTTTGCAAATAAAGTCAAAATTCACATTTGCAAATTTTCTCAACAACTAGACCACATATCACATGAGAAACTTATTTTCTTTTTTTTTGACATTTCCATTATTTTCTTTTATTTTTTAA
>NC_041390.1:566076291-566077703 GCF_002162155.2 Triticum dicoccoides | reverse complement strand
TAGTACCGGTTCGTGGCACGAACCGGGACTAAAGGTCTCAACCCCATTAGTCCCGATTCGTGCCTCAAACCGAGACTAAAGGTCTAATCTTTAGTCCCGATTTGAGGCACGAACCGGGACTAAAGGTCATCGCACCCTTTAGTCCCGGTTCATGTCTTAAACCGGGACTAAAGGGCCCGAGTGAACCGGGACTAATGCCTTAGCCGCACGAACCGGGACCAATGCTCACATTAGTCCTGGTTCTAGACTGAACCGGGACTAATGGGCTGAGCCGGCCTGGACCATAGCCCTGTTTTCTACTAGTGCATATGCATGTTAGTAGTCGGTATCATATATGCCAACTAGGCTTGATGACGTGGCACATGATTAAATGAGGAGAGAGAAGGATGGGTATCATAGCTGGAACCGATAAATCAAAAAGTTGCAACCGGCTAAATCAAAAACAAAAGTCATATGAGGAAGAATTGTGTTGCATCAGCATGGTTACTGATTGGTTCCAGCAAAATAGCCTCACGGTTGTAGCAAGGTGTCGCTGCCCTCAGCAGTGTCGTCGCCCGTCGTTGCAGCTTGGTGGTTGCCCGGTTCCAACTCCGCCCATCTACACTTGCAGCATCGCCGTCCACGGTCTCAGCACAACATCGTTGTGTTGCGGCATCGATGCCCGTGGCTTGCAGCTTTGCAGTTTGCCAGTCCCAGTGCGCCGGTTCCAGCTCCGTGGATTACCGGTCCCAGCTTCTCAGGGCATCTCCAGCCGTGCTCCCAACAGGCTCTTCCCAGGTGATTTTGCCGCGCCTGCATCAAAAAAACGACCCAGTCGCGCCCTCAGAAGCCCGTTTTTTGCCGGCTCGGGCCAAAACTGGTGCCGGCGGACCCAGGCCGAACCCGGCGCCTGGGGGCGCTTGGGGAGCCGGCACAAGCGAAAAAGGCGCGTGGGCCCGCCCTGGCGGCGACCCGAGGGCCTTTTCCCGCCGCTTCTTAACGCTTTTCCCTCGCATCTCTTCCGCTCGCTCACCTTCCTTCCGCCATTCCCTCCCTTTCTCCCGCCAAACCCCCTCCAGCTCGCCTTCCAGTCGCCGCCATGCCGCCGAAGAAGTACGCCATGCCGCGCGCGGCGGCAACCACGACTGGCACCGTGGCCCAGCCGAAGCAGAGGAAGCCGAGGGCGCCGCCATCGAAGCCACCGGGCATGTCGAACGCCGAGTGGAGGGTGGAAGTTCAGCGACGCGACGCAGTCACCACCGACTGGAGGAACAGGGCCATTGCCAAGAAGGCCCGCGACAACGCGGCGCGTGCGGCGGCGTCTTCCTTATCGGTCGACCACGCGGGGATGATGAATCCACCCGTCGTCAGCCACGCCCAGTACGCGCCCTGGGGACAGCAAGGCGTCGGATCTTCATGGGGATCGTCGTCGC
>NC_041390.1:566066929-566076017 GCF_002162155.2 Triticum dicoccoides | reverse complement strand
CCCGCCGCCTACCGTCCACACCGACCCCAGGGGCCGACCGGGGACGACCAAGTTTAAATTTCCCGCATCCTCGGGCCGGCGCTTGGGGGCGTGACTGGGAGTTAGGTCGCCCCCAGGGGCCGAACTAGCGCCGGCACGCCCCCAGGCCGCTCTATTTAGGCGCCCTGGGGGCCGAACAGTTCCAGCTTCTCGGTGCATCAGTTCCAGCTTCTCGGTGCGCGGTGACCATGGTCCCAGCACATGGTGACCAGCGGCACCCCCCGATGCTGCCCAGCCGCAGTCGCAGAGGAGGTGGAAGTAGCACCCCCAGCTCCGTAACAGCACCTCGCTCGTGTTCTTCCACTCACCCTCACAAATTTAGTGACTGTTTTGGGGGGAGGTAGCGCGTGCCAGCGAGGACGCGTGGCGACGCAGCGTGTGACCAGCGCAAACTCGGCCGGCGCACCGTTGTCAAACGTTTTCCAATGTGAAATGATTATTATTTTATCAAAAATACAATGGATGTCCCTCATCCTCACTTTTACATGGAGGAAGTATCATCCCTATGGTTGCGGCGCCAGAATCAATTGTAAAAGATCCATCAACTAATAGAGCAACAAAGTTTGTAGTAGGAGGTGGCCAAGGCTTAGGAGCAGGATTAATTCTCACTTCGGGCAAAGCCCAATCAGCAACCGGCATTTTCCCTTTGACTATTTCCTCAGTGCTCAACTTCTTCGCATCACAAATAAAATTCATATAGCTCACTAAAAAGTCAACAGTAATATCCACTGGAGGAACCTTTTTATCATGAGTAAGATCATTATGTAATTGCCATATACACCAAATAAGCATTAGTACTATCTCCTTTAAACCCAACCCCCGTAACACAATTCCGTAACAAAACGCTCGTGAGTCTACCACTACTCCGGTATGCTCCCGTACGAGGTCGTGGCTGCTCAGTTTTCATTCAACCAACACTAAGTAAGCCAAGAGTGCAAAAATCCTTATTGATTATTATTTTATCAAAAATACAATGAATGTCCCTCATCCTCACTTTTACATGGAGGAAGTACTAAATCGTACTATGTGGACAACGTGACCTCGGACTAATATGTATGTCATTCATATTGTAAAAAACTCGTAGAGCTGCTTTGGTAATTTTGCTCATATTTTCTCCCATACGGCATAGTCATTGCCGTGCGCGCCCACCTTGAAGCCTCCCGGAATGAGGTGCCCCACATCGTATCTTGGCCCGAGCTTGACGATGACCTTGCCGTCGATCTCGGCGAGATAAAGGTCGGCGTCGGCCTCTATGATTTGCAGCTTGCTCTCACTATGTATCCCATGCCGGGTCCTGATTGACACCAGGCGATCGATCTCCTCCTTAAGGCCCCAATCGAAGAAATGATCGTAGAACTGGAGAATCACGATTATTTTCATCAGTTCGGTCGTGGTTTTCTATAATGAACGAAAAAACGAGAAGAAAATTTAGATATGATGTAGTATTGGTACGATGACTCACGATGCATGGGGTCCCTGGGTGCGTGAGGATGTAGGCATATCCCTGCATGACCCTGTCAGAAGGGAAGGGCCACATGTGCTGCGTGGATCCGGTGTCGTGGTTGTCCACGAAGGTCACCGCCTTGGCTGGCCACCACCCGATCATGCCTGGCGCCTTGCCGTCGGTGCCGCGCAGCCGCCACAGCTCGCCCTCCACGGCGACGTTCAGGATGCCCTTGGTGGTGAAGTCGAACGTGGTAGCGGGGCCTTTGCCGCCGACCTTGTCCACCCAGTTCACCAGCTCCTGCCGGTGCTGGTCCTGGTTCAGGTTGGGCTTGCCGTCACCGCCGTACGCCAGCGACGTCCATATCTCGGCCACGGCGAAGCCGGGCTCCGAGCGGTCGATGTAAATCTTGGCGACGTCCGCGGAGTAGCCCTTGGCGAAGTCGAAGCGCCATCCGTCGAAGCCGATGTCGGTCTTGAGCCAGTTGAGCCACTCGACGAGCTCCTTCTGGACGCGCGGGTTGAGGTGGTCGATGTCGGGGGCGGCCCCGAAGTCGGCGCCGGTGTCCGGGTTGCCGGTGCCGTCGGCGTAGGGCCGGTCGTCACGGCAGATCATGTGGGGGCCCCAGTCGAGGCGGGCGTCGGGGGTGCCGCCTTCGAAGATGCAGTAGATGCCCCGGCCGTCCTTGTGCTCCGCCGTGCGGTGGTTGATGACGATGTCGGCGATGGCCTTGACGCCCTTGCCGTGGAGCGCCCCGATGAGGGACTTGAGCTGCGCCTTGTTGCCGTACTTGGAGGCGTCCAGGTCGTAGAGCCGGCCCGGCATGTAGCCTTGCTCGGCGACGGACTGCGACGCCGGAGGGAGCCAGACGTGCGTGATGCCGGCGGCGGCGATGTCGTCCACCTTGCCCATCAGGAAGTTGTACCACCCGCCATTGTGCTTCCACGACTCCCAGTTGAAACCCTGCCGCACGCACAACTCAAAGTTGAGGCCTTCTTTGGTTCATAGGATAGGAATATTATAGGAATAGGAACTTCATATGAAGTGAGATGACATGCATCTGAATTTCTATAAAGAAAGAGATGTCATTTAATGCATAAGATAGGAATTTTTCCATTGAGTCTAGATTAATATTTTTTTCCTTTGAAATGTGAAGGATTGAACCCTATCATACATAGTAATAGAAATTTATTCGTACAAACTGAAGGGCTCCATAGGAATTTTTCATTTGAAAATCCTATTCTATGAAATTCATATAAGATTCCTACAAACCAAAGGAGGCCTCGGTCCAAAAGAAAACATGATCACAGTCTGAAGACAGTTCTTGCCGACGAACAGGAGCTTACCTGAAACAGGACTTGCCCGGAGGCCAAGCTGGCCGACAGGCCAAGGAGGACGAGGAAGAGCGAGAGGGACAAGTGTTTGTTCGCCATCGTCTTCAGCTCTGTGTGTGCTCTGCAAGAGGACGGTGGAGAACTGATGGATTCAGCTGGTGTGTGTGGCCAGGTATTTATACTGTGCTGCAGCATGCCGGGATTGCAACTTGCAAATCATTTTGCGGCGTGCTCGTCCTGAATGCTCCTTTGGGCCAGTGGATATGTCGGCCGGAGTTTGTTATCGGCCGGTGCGATGAGCTCAAAAGGCAATTCAATGGCCCAAGTGATGGAGCCAGCCTTCGCCTTCGGTAAGAAGGCACCGGCCAAGACGACTGTCAGTTATCCTGAACCTCTGCTTTTGGAGGACACAACATTTGAGCATTTTTCATGGAATAATGTGCTGCGGTTACAAATCTTCGTCTACTGCAACTGTATCCAAGCCAAGAAAATTTGCAAGAACATGGATGGAAACTACTCCGTAGTATAGTTTTGCACCTCATGAACCGCAAAAGGGTTCAGCTTTCCGCTCTAAAATGAGGCTCAGTTCGGAGGCGCTGCTTCTAAGCAACAGTTCGCAAGATAAGCGGCAACTGATGGCAAATTCTCAAGATGGCTCCGAGGTTACTTTCGCATTTCTGGTTAACGAACAGAAATCCAGTCATCAAATTCCTAGCAGCAATTTTCCTGAATAACCCGGATGTGGTGCGTCTCTCGATGCGGATAAAACTGGACGTGTGATTCAGAAAGTTTCTAGCGAGTTTCAAACTTTTCTCAGTCCAAAGAGTTCTTCATATATCCAAATATTCAGTCGTTCGATGAGCATTCAATTCGTGAAGGTAGGAGTATGTGGCAAGAAAATATAGATTGTTCATCCCAAGGAATTCCGAATGGGGGTTGCAATTATCGACGTCATTTCCGTACCAGAAAGAAGCTGCTGCACCTTTTGCTCAACCAACTTTGGGGTGGGATAAGCAGGCGCCATGATAAACGCTGGGCAGAGACGTTATCGCCAGGCCATAGCAAATCCAACTGACTCAACGGAACAATCGGAAGAGCGTGCTCTCTACGTAGAACCGCGGCCGCCAGGTGAGGCGCACGCTATCTGTAACTGTAAGCACAACTGCTGGCAACAAGAGTAGGATTCTATAACCAAGGTCCAAGATCAGTAACTAATCATGCACAAAAAGAAACCAGTCTGCTTTGAATAAGCTGAACACAAATGGTACCAAAATACAAGAGGTGCCAATACATTTTATTTGGGGCCAGAATAGCTTGGACATATTCTTCGGACAGAGCTCAGCAGTGATATTCCTTTCTTTCAGAAGTAACAAAACATCATGCATGAACCCACCGGTAAAAAAATAGCAGGTGGATTCACACTAAAAGAAAAGTACTAAAGGAGGAACTAGTGAATACATCACTGGCACATACACAACACTACGGCCAATATGAGTCGCCTGGTCAGGCGGCCTCGGAGCAAAAAGTTAGGCCACTTGACCACACGATCATTTGGATGCCACAGGGAGGTGAATAAGAAATGGGGAACGGTAACGATAGGAGTATCTACAACACTAACTTGACATGTTTTCCTGCTGAACCCTGACCGACTATTTAGCGCTACCTTTCTGTCACATTTTATTACGACTGTCTTGTTCGACTAGGACGAAGTTAAATTCACAGATAGTTCTCTGTCATGACGAGCTGCTTCTGGTCACTTGAAGTATGACGACAAGTATAGTCTTACTCCGATGTCCACCGGACAATCCTCGCCACCGATTGCATGAAGAACCACGGGGATGTCGCTCAGGTTGCTTATCACCATGGGCAGAACGGCTGGGGCAACTTCAACTTTCACTGCCTCGTCGCTCAGCAAAACTGAATCCACAGTCTCAGTTGCTCCTGATTCATCTCTGTCTTCGGGTAACATTAGCTCGGATGGGTTCACCACCACCGCGACTTCCTCAATTGCTCTACTGCATCTGAACTGGCCTCCCCTCTTTTGGGGCTTGTTCCTGCATGCATCAAGCACCAAGGTTCCGGTGGCTTCCAACCATTCAGTAGATAATCCCTCCACTTCATCATAGTATATCCTCCGTTCCATCTACATCAGAAAATCATGATCAGGCGACTCAAAACACACAGAATGGAGAGCTTCTATTACATGAGAATTAGGGGCAAAGTCATACCGAGAGTTTGGGCACATAAACTGACATGAACCTTGGTCCAAGCCCCAGAACTCTAGCATTGGAGACCAGGGTCTGCAAAAAGTAAAACCACAAATCCGTTAGAATAAAGCTTACCAACACAAACTTTGTTGCGGGAGATAAAAGATGATGATGCACCATTATTACCTCATTCCTCTTCAGTAGAGCCCACATGTAGAGCTTCTGTCCAGCTTCTTCTGCACGGCGACTGGCCCACTTCCTTTCATTACAGTGTTCAGCAGCCTCGCCAAGATCTTCAGAGTTAGGGACCTTAAACTTCTTAGCTGCAGCAGACAGTGCCTCTCTCCCTTCTATGGATTCAGCAGCATCCTTACTAAATTGAAGGCCTGTAAAGCATCTACTCACAACTTCACAAGATGTAGCTTTGACTCCATTCCGCCCAGTGGATATTTTCCTTTGCTTCAGATACATCTGTTCAGCCTCAATTACTGCATTCAGTGTCCTGTGAACGATTATATCAGGATACCTTCGAAGTGGCGAAGTGAAGTGTGTGTACAAAGGGATAGATAGCGCATAATGAGCCCAATCATCCTTCTTGCTTATCAGGTCCCCTGTGCAGAAGTATTCCGCAGACTGCATTTGCTTTGAAGCATAAAACATGAGAATATCAAACATAACAGGATCATCTTGCAACTCTTCCTTCAATCTGCAAATTGAAAGATGAAGTTGACCGGATGATGAAGAATCCAATTCAAACCCATTTTTAGCACAAAATGCCTCAAATTCTTTCAGCTTCCGTGGATTAGGTTCAGGATGCCTACGAAGTAAAGCACAATCAGGGAATGCATTGGATATAACTTCTGCAGCTGACATATTTGCCAACAGCATCAACTCCTCGACAATGAAACATGCATCATTCCTTTTATAGCGATAGCTATCGCATGGAGCCCCATCTTCATCAAATAGGATCGTGGGCTTTGAAGTGTCAAGCGAAAGAGCTCCACCCTTGAATCTAATATCCTTCAGATTTTTCGAGATCTCATAGAGGCATCGAAGAGACTTTATAACATCCTCATGTTTAAACATGCCATGCACTTGAAGAGATGCAGCTGCAGATCTAAACTGGCTTGAATCACTAGAAATCAGATCTTGCACGAGATCATATGACAGCTTGCAGCATGAAAAGATAATGGTACGACCAATCCAGCGATTAACTATGCTGCCATGAGGATCAATGTCCCAAATAACTGAAAAGGCAAGCCTGTCTACCCCAGGATTAAGTGAAACTAGTTCTTCTGAAAGTCTTGAAGGCAACATTGATACTTTACGTCGCAAGGTGTAAACACTGGTAGATCGAATCTGAGCCTCAGCATCTAATGCAGTCTCTGGATGAACAAAGTAAGAAACATCCGCAATATGGACCCCAATACGGACAATTCCCCCAGAAATTGTCTCAATAGATATTGCATCATCAAGATCCGAAGCAGTAGGAGGGTCTATTGTTAAGGTCAAAACATTTCTCAGATCCTTTCTTGCTGCAAGTTCTTCTTGCGGAATCTTCCAGCAAGTGTCAGGGAGACATGCCATGGACTCAGGGGAAAATTCAACATCAGATATTGCATTCTCAAACAGTATAGCATCCATATGTGTTTCAACCTGTCCACCCTTTCCCAAGAAGTGTACGACACAAGCCCAGGGATAGGGACTTTCCTCATTCCATTCATCAATCTGTGCAGCAACTAATTCCTTCCAAATAGTTGTATCACCTTCTTTCAGCCTCTGTTTGATACCGTCTGACAAAGTGCTAATACTAACAATCATCTGCGGGAACTTGGGATCAGTAGGCAAGATTTGAACCGAGCCTGTGAAAATTGAGGATGATATATGGTTCATCCTCTTGGAACCCTGCACATTCATCTGATTTCTCTGCTCTCCATCGGGGAAATCTGAGAAAGGAGCAAGAAAACCTACAACAGTACTACGGCGAGGAGACTTCTTTATGACAGATACTACTTTCCCGGTAGGGCGTCTGCTTGGGTGATTGTATATCACAGAACAGATCCTCTGTAATGCTCTTGCAAACTCGGTCTTAGCTTCATCCAGGTCTTCATAATTCGCTGGGACAGTAGCATGCCCATTTTCACAAATAACAGCTTGACTAAAACCACTGTTCTTGTGATGGTTATGCATCCTGTCCGGAACAGGTTGGCCATTACTGCACTTTTCAAACCTGCAGCTGGCATCTGCCTGTCCTTTCTTCAATCTATGGTTCCCATTTGTTTCACTAACTTCACGAGCAACAGAAACTCCTCCAGTGGCAGGGTTGCATGCAATGTTCTGCCCTTTCATTCTAGTCCAGTAAACAACAGGATCCAATGTGATGGCGACAACATCACCTTCAATCTGCAAAGTGGGTCAATAAAGAGCATGTCATTGCAAGTAAGAGAACCATGTACTCTGGGTATATATAGTAAGAAACGCAAGATCAGAACTGAACATTCATAATTCATATCTATTCATATAACACATCAAGGAAAGAGAATGCTTTCTTAGAAACATATCAGCTAAATCAATTCACTGCATGAATTGTTTGTACTACTAAATAAGACGTCCTGAGAGAATGTTTTCTCAGGATTATAGAGACAGAAAGTCAGAAACAGACAAGGTGATTGCATAAAGAATGCAGGTTAATATTGCCCACGGGAAAGACGAACAAGGGCACAACATCTTCAGCAGAACATTCAGAAAAATGACCACAGCATAAACATAATGTATCATGCAGCTTTGCTTAAATCATTTTCAAATGCAAGAGCTTCAAGCATGCTATTTGGCCTAAGGGGCATACCACTTCATCCATGTGTTTAGAGTCGACTCAAAATCACGCCAAGAGCAGGTAATTATCCCAATGTGCTTGACCAATTTGTGGGAAAGCAAGCTAGACATAGGTTCTACATATATATTTTGCAAAGTCACAAGCAATCGAAAGTTGAACACAAATTGAATGTCCAATCCTGTGGCATCACAAAACAACTTAACAGCAGAAGATGCAAAATGGCAAACATCGTACAAAATTTTTGTTCTTAGACTCGCCTCCTGCCATATATGACAAGCATTGTGTCACCTGAGTTCCTAGCACATTATACTTCCCAAAATGGCTAATCAGTTAGCGTGCAATTCAAGGCAGAATGACAGGCTGGAAGCATCATTAAGCCTTTGCACTATCCACTAATAGTAGTGTATGGGATTGCTATAAATTACCGTACACGGTTAGCACCTCACTTCTTACTAGATACACTCATGTTGCAGTGTGTGCAAGCAGACGTGAACTTACCGCTCGGTTTTGTGCCGGCCCAGTAATGAGAACATCCACAGGGATGCCATCGATCGTGCAGTACGCCTGCAACATGACATATTCCAAACATTACCCACCAGTAGAACAGAGACAGCACAGTAAGAAGCAAATCAGGAAGAAGGACTCCATGCTTACCTCGTTTCGGTTGTGAGCATTCACGCGGAACTTCCCCGCGAAGACATTCCCTCTCTGCGTAGAGGAGGCAACAACAAATCAACACATTACTTCTCTCAAAAACAAATCAATATACATTAGTTCACGCAAAGTTCGAGCTACGGCAAAGCTGCAAGCGACACGATCCGCTATACCTTGAGGGCGTCCTCCACGACCTGCTCGGGCCAGTAGGGCGGGAAGAAGAGCCTCCTGGGAGCCCCCGCGCCCGTCCCCACCACCGGACCGCGCGCCTCGACGCGGGAGGGCGTGGGCAGCAGGGGGCAGGACCGGCTGGTCCCGGCCGCCTCGGCCAGCGCCACGGCGTCGAGCCGGGAGTCGGCGCGCATGGGCGGCATCGATCTGCACGGGCTGGGCCCCGCCGCGTCGACCTGCGGGGGCGGCGGCGGGGTGGCCTGCTTGGGGCGGCGCGCGGGCCGGCGTCGGCGCCTCCGCTCGGCGTCGTCCTCCGTGTGGGGCGTGGGCGGCGACGGCGAGGCGCGGACGGGGATGGCGGCGGCGGCGTGCTCTCCGGTGGCCCGCATGCGCAGCGGCCTCTCGC
>NC_041390.1:566033138-566066420 GCF_002162155.2 Triticum dicoccoides | reverse complement strand
GGGGAGCTGAGGAGAGGGCGGGGGGGAGGGGATGGAGGGAGGAATAGAGAGAGGGGGAGGGAGGCGGTGGCTTCGAGAAGGGGACAGGATATAATAGAGGGGAGGGGTGGGGCGAGGGAAGGGAAGGAAGGGAGGGGGAGGGACGGACGGCGCGGCGGCTTTGGCCTTTGGGATATTGTGTTGGCTTGCGCCGAGTACGTGGTTGCGTCGCGGGGCGAGGACGGCAGGCTGGCAGGGTTTGGTCGGTCGGCGACGGGGTGCGCCGACTCCCGCTTTTCCCGACGCCTCGTCGCTTTCTCCCTTTCTTTCTTTCTTTCCTCCCTCCGGGTGATGCCTACGCACGCAATATACCCTCTGCTGCTGGGGCATGGGGTTTCTTAGCTTGAGCCCGGATGAACGAAAAAACAGAAAATAATAAAAAAAATCTGGGTTTTTCTCTGGCAAACATTGAGAAATGTTTTAAGTGCTTGCAATTTTTCATCATTCAATCACATTCGTGGAACTCGTCCAAAGAAAAATGATGGTCCAAAGATGCTATTTTCGAAAGCATTTTGGAGCACTGGCTTTATCTTTTTTGCCACGACATCCACAAATGTCATATGATGATGAAAATTTGCAAACACTCGGAATATTTTTTTTTAATGTTTGTCACATCACAAAAGGTACAGCTTTTTTTTAATTTGCTTTGAAATTTTTAACTGTTCATGCCAACAGTATTTGAGCTCGGCTGAGATTAGGACTTTTGTTGATGATGCTAATTTGCTGTTGCTGCTCCTTCGTTTGGGTGCGTCGTGGCTCCGCCTGTGTGCTCGGGCACGGGTGCTGCACCTGCGCGCCCGTCGCCTGCTTCTACCCGTGCAACGCTGTTGTGGTGTTGGTCATGTTGCGTCGAATGGTGAATGCTTCCATGGATCAATGGACACTGTCAAAAGCTTATAAAAAAATCCTTACCAAATTCAAGGTGCTTGGGAATAGTACTGTGAAAGGCTGCCTCGGGGATCCTATACTGCGCACGGGTCGGGCGATAGCGTCAAAACACGCACATCTGCTCGCGGTAATGGGTCATCTGTTAGTCTGTTTCTTTATTTGTTTTCTGTTTGTCTTCTTTTTTTCCTTTTTAAATTGGTGAAATTTTTTTAAAATCACAAACAATTACAAATTTAAGATTCTTTTTAAGTGTGTTTTTTATTTTTTGCAAAATTTTATGAAAATCGAGAATAATTTTAAACTTTGCAAAATTTTACGAAAATCAAGAACAATTTCCAATTCAATGAATACTTCTCAAACTCCCGAGAATTTTGTAAATTCTTGAACATTTTTTGATTTTTTGAACATTTTTTAACTCATGGAAAAATCATGAAAATTTGGTAAATCTTTATATTTTCGAAAAAAATCATGAGCATTTTTCAGAATCATGAACACTTTTTGAAATCGCAAACATGTTTCAAAATCCGAGAACATATTTCCAATTCGGAAACAATTTGAAATTCGCCAACATTTTTTTAATTAAGGATACTTAAAAAATGGAACAACTTTTGATATTCACAAACATTTTCTGAATTTGCAAATTTTTTTTGAATCGGTGAACCTTTTGTTTTGAGTATAATTCTACTTATCTTTTTCCAATCTTTTTCAAAAAATATATTCCTGTTTTTTTATCCAGTTTCGATTATTCTCCTCGATAGTTTCTATCTTAAAATACATTGCCAACACAATAAAACTTCTCAGTTCCTTCTATTGAGATGAAAAAGAAAAAAATAGATTTCTATTCATAGACTTTAAAACTCAGAATAAATTAGAAACATTAACTAGAAATCTTGAATTCGGAACATTTTTTTAAATACATAAACTACTTTTGAATTCATGGTCATTTTTTAAATCTATAAATATTTTTTGAATTTGTGAACCTTTTTTCCAATTTGTGAACATTTTAAAAAAACATGAACATTTTTCGGAAATCCCAAACACTAAAAAGACAAAAGGAAAAACTAGGCGCCCCATCCCGAAATGATCCGGGCCAAAGCGTGTACGCATTGCACTACGGGTGATATACAGGTCCCATTGAATATGTCTTGCTTCCCTAGACATGGCATGACATGTGTCGGGTCTTTTATAAAAGTGCCATCCCATGCGGCCCGAAGGCTTGGCCACGGGGATTGCCCTGGCATGCCAGTTATAAAGGTTGGCATGACACCGCGTCGACTATGTCTCGCTTCAGTAAGACCGTAGGATGTCTCACTAAAGCGGCTACAGTAGTCGGGCTAGCCCATTTCACGCATAGTTAAGAAAAAGAGAAGAAAAAGGGAGAACGAGGGTCTATAAATATTTTTTGAATTTGTGAACCTTTTTTCCAATTTGTGAACATTTTAAAAAAACATGAACATTTTTCGGAAATCCCAAACACTAAAAAGACAAAAGGAAAAACTAGGCGCCCCATCCCGAAATGATCCGGGCCAAAGCGTGTACGCATTGCACTACGGGTGATATACAGGTCCCATTGAATATGTCTTGCTTCCCTAGACATGGCATGACATGTGTCGGGTCTTTTATAAAAGTGCCATCCCATGCGGCCCGAAGGCTTGGCCACGGGGATTGCCCTGGCATGCCAGTTATAAAGGTTGGCATGACACCGCGTCGACTATGTCTCGCTTCAGTAAGACCGTAGGATGTCTCACTAAAGCGGCTACAGTAGTCGGGCTAGCCCATTTCACGCATAGTTAAGAAAAAGAGAAGAAAAAGGGAGAACGAGGGATCGAAGCCCTTAAGCTCCAGCAAGAGATCGATCGCCGCTAGCCATCACGCCCTGCCAATTGTTTGTGTTAAGTAGCGGGGGCGTGACTGACGTGGAGTTTCTCGTGTGAACAGTAAAATAAATAAAATAAAAACATTTCAAAAAGTTATGTATTTTTTATGGCACATTTTAAGAAATGTTTGTTGTGTATGTAAAAAATGATCACAAAATGTCATTGGTGGAAGACGTGGTAAAAAAATAAAATTGATGCTACGAAAAATGTTACTGTCAAACGCATTTTCAAGCTCTGATTTTGTTTTTGTTTTGCCAGGACTTCCACCAATCTAATTTAGTAATGAAATTTTACATGCACAAGAAACATTTTTTAAAGTATGCCACGAAAAAAATCAGAATTTATTAAAGTGTTTTTCTATTTTATTTATTTTACTATTCACACCAGGAGCATATGAGCTCAGGTGTAGAAAGGTACTTTCGGGGCACGGCCTACATGAAGCAAGTCAAGCTGGTTTTCTCTAGATTTTTTTTCTTTTTTTTTATTTTCTTTCCTTTTCTATTTTTTACCTTTTCTTTTGTGTTTTTTTCATTTGTATCTTTAGTTTTTATTTCTTTTCTCTTTGGTTTATTTGGTTTTCTTTGTTTTTATTTCTATACCTTTGTATACGTCAACAATAATTTTCTAATATGCATTTAACATCTTTTCAATACAAATCTAATTTTTTAATACATGATCAATATTTTTATACACATTTTTAAGATTTTCAAATGCTTGATTAACATTTTGCTAAATGCAATCTTAACATTTGTTGAACACATGGTCAATATTTTTTTCTATACAAATTAAATATTTTTCAAATGCTTGATTAACATTTTCCAAATACTTGTTCAACATTTTTTTCAAATGCTTGATTAATATATTTTAGATACATTATAGAAAAAAATTCATCATTTTTTAAATACATGATCACATTTTTCCTATACACATTTAACATTCGTCGAATGCTTGATCAGCATTTTACAAATACTTTTTCAACATTTTTTTCAAATGCTTGATTAACATTTTTATATACATGACCAAAAAATGTCAAAAAAATTTAATACATGGTGAACATTTTTTCTATACACATTTAACATTTTTGAATTGCTTAATCACCATTTTTCAAATACTTATTCAACATTTGGTCAAATTCTTGATTAACATTTTATCTACATAATAAAAAAAACCATCATTTTTTAATACATGGACAACATTTTTTCAATACACATTTCACATTTTTCAAATGCTTCATGAACATTTTTCGAGTACTTGTTCAAAACAATTCAAATGCTTGATTAACATTTTGTAAATACATGATCAAAAATTTTATACACATTTTTAATACATTTTTCATATATGTGATAAACATTTTTTCTATACATATTTGATATTTTAAATGTTTGGTCAACATTCTTCAAATATTTTTTATAGAATTTTTGTAATATATATATAGAATATTTTAAACTATAAATAAAATAAAAATAAAGCAAAAAAAATGTAAAACCTAAAAGAACAAAAAAAGGAGGTTGTGTCTTCCCGCGCTCCTGGGCCGGTCCATCTTAGTCTCCACTTCTGCGAGGGTTCCTACACTCTCGCTGAAGGCGAGATATAGAGGCGCCCGTACGACACGACACAGCTACGGTTTTCTTTTTGGCTTGGTGGGCCGTTTCGGCCTTATGAGTCGCTCGGCCTTCTGGGCCTTTTGGTTTTTTAATTCAAATAATATAAAAATGTGTAATGAAAACATACAAGAAGATTTAAAATCAAGAAATATACATAGAAATATAGGGAAAAACTAGTTAAAAGCTCGACTAAAAAAGAAGCTAGGTGTCATATGGATAAATATTGAACTTTATTAGTAGCTACCTCATTAAAACCTTCCAGGTAAATATCCCCTTGGAGGAAAACCTTGGTTAGGAAAAAGAGTAGTGCAAAGTTTGCTCAAAATTACATATTACAACTATTTTTCTGGTTGTTCGTCGTCTAAATAAAGATTTTCAAGCATGAATGACAAATCTATGTTATTCGTATTGTGTTAGGCTCTCTGTGTGGCTAGTTCCCAATCTTCCATGATCATTAGTATCTTCGCCCTATGACTTGTGAGACTGTTTCTTTTCTCATCGAGTATTCTTCCGACTGGATTGAAAGTAAACTCCGATGATACCTTGAGCCGGGTACCGCTAACACATCTCGTGTTAATTATGGAAATCATCAGATATGTAAGTTTGTGATCATGCTCCCACTGCCATATGTTGGAAGTCATCGTCATTTTGTTCCACTAGTTGATTTTATCACTGTTAAGGTATGTTGCTAACACCCAGCCTCGTCACCTGTCATTACAACGCGTTGCTTTTGTTAGTGTTGAAGGGCTCAAGGAAGAGGAGGAGGAACCAAATATCTTTCCCCATGCTCCTTTCTTCTTTCTAGTTGTTGGTGCTAGCGGAGGCCTTTGCAACTAACTCTGACATGCTTCTAATTATACATTACCAAACCTTGCAAGTTTAGCCATATGATCAAAATAAATACAAATGCATACAACATTGGAATTTCTTCCCAGTATTTCAAACACCTGCTTTTCATGGCAACAACAACATCACATAACTGCAAAATCACTTTATTATGCTTTCATGTGGGTAGCTTTCTAAAATATGATGCACCATTAAAGGAGATGTGGGATTATAAACCCCAGGCAAAGCAACAGTTGAATCGTAAAGAAGCTCTAAAAAAACTTAGCAGTACTTCAGTAATATGCCAATCATTAGGGGTGAGTTGGGGTTGTTCCATAATTGATAGAGTAAATTGACTTAATAAAAACAATAAAACTATCTTTATGTGTAATAAGATGCTTAAGCATCATATATGTAGAGTTCCATCTAACAGGCGTGTCTAAAGCGAACTTATGAGGGACATACTTGTAGCAAGGCAGCACCTCATGTAGTTTGCAATTCGTGTATTAGAAGCATTCTGGAAAGAACTCACAGTTCGTAAATTGTCAATGTATGTAGTCAATCTCTTTAAAACAATTTAGCCATAAGATTAATTTTATGGAACATTGATGCAATAATAAGATGCAGCACAAGAGTTAAAACAAAGGAGTGAGGACACTCATTGCACTAGCATTTGATGCAGCACTAGTGGTTGGGGCGCCACCCGGTGGCGCCACCTGAGACGAAGCTGGGCGGTGCCAGGTAGGAGGCGCCCCTTTCACGTTGTTGGGTGTAGTTCACAATGTTATTACATGGTCAGCAATAAGAGAACGGTGGAAATGCAACACACACATACCATGAATCAGCCTTAGGAGTCATAGATATTAATATGTCCTTGTAGTTTACATGAATGGCGACATAAAAGATAATTGTTCAAAAGCAACACACGCAACATAAAAGCGAAGGTACAATAGGAGCATTTTCATCTCTTGTTGTGAAAAGGATGTCCTGCCTAAAGATAGAAATGCACAAGTATCACATATTATTGACACCACTTATGTTGCTTAGAAAACAAAACATAGAGAAAGAAAATGGGGGATAAAATCGCTTCCACCAATTCCAAGCGAAGATAAACCTGAATGGACAAGCACATATATTAAGAAAGGATATAATTTAAAGTATAGAATCACTTTGTAAGCCAATTCCCATAAGGCTATGACGGGAAGGAGGTCGGGAGGGCGGCGCGGCATGACGAGCCATATCCATGCTGAACGACCTCATGATATACAGCCTCCGTCACTCACTATTCAATGCCCATAGAAAAATCAGGATTGTAGTAGACATGTCTTAGCTAAGATACATATGTATAAATGTAAAGTTTTACTAATCAAGCATGCACTTAATGAAAGTACCTATTATATATAAAAGGGAAGTAACTGAGATAGATGATGGGTTTTTTTCTTAGAAGGAAGTTGGTCATCAAATAGGCATAGATAATCAAATTTGGAATATCTCCAGGAACATCTAATTTTTGAAACTCATGGCAATATGTAGTACACATGTGTTAGGTCAGATAGAAGATATGCACAAATGTAGAGATTTAGTAATGAAGCATCCAGTGAACAAAAGAAACAATTATACATGAAAAGAAACTATGTGGGCTATGCATGTTTTAGTGTCATGTAACTTATGTTACAGAACAAAACCAAGCTAGTAAGCAATCCGTTGTGAAATCTTCATGTGGTAAAGAACATTTGTAGATTAACATGAAATAAATATTATTGTCCGAGCACAGGCAATCATGCTGATACATTTAGTGATTTATTTAAGCAGTAATAATTAGTCTATATTGATGTTCAATTAGTGGGTAAGAGGTATTGAGTAGAATCGATTTGTTTAACGCATGACATGAATGAATTATGCAGCTACCTGGGGGCTTAAGCCATTGCATTGACAGAGGAAATAGGTAGAAACAGAGAAATAGTTCAATTTTAAGTAACAAATTAGAGGCATTGAGAGCAGAGAAGGAGACAGTCACCTTGTCAGATCCATGAGGATGTATTGAGGGAGAGGGGACAGGAGTAGCACGCGGTAGATCCACTTTAAGGCTAGCTGCCTCGTCACAGATACTTCTTGATATGCATTGTAATAGTCAGACCACACAACACGTAATACTAATGGCCTAATGCCATAGCCTGCAGCAGTACAGAAGTGAACACATTGGTATATAATGGATGGTATCTGTGCAAATCTAGAACAATAATTTACCTTTCACAACAAACAAATCTCAAGAGCGCATTATTTCTTTATTTCTCAATAATTCACAATAAATGATCAAGCATCTATATGCATGTACCATAGCATTTACCTTTGTAGGAGCTTCCCAACTTTGCCTTCTGATTTGTACGGGCTCTTCCATGGTCAAAACTGCATACCACCTTCGCCGCCACCAACGATGACCGATCCCAATCATTGAGCCGAGCCCGGAGGCCGTCAAAGGGACCGCCATCTCCCTAAAGCAACGGGTTGCCCTAAGATGGTTGAGACCAAGTCGATGGCACACACTAGTGAAACCTAGCCCATCTTAAAACTTTGAGCCTAGCCCGTCTTCAAACCTAGCAGAAGACCAAAGCAACAAATTTAGAATGAGGGACTGGTTAATTGTATTTTTCAAACTTCACACGGAGAACTGAATATTTCTTCTTCTTTGCGGAAACGTAAACCAAAGCACATAAGCGCATGATATAAAATCAAGAAGATCTGCATGTAAAACTTCTATACTGCATAGTCTCTTGACATGTATAATTAGTATTTTAAAAAATGACAATGTAAAGCAAAGAAATTGGCAGCAAGAGAAAGAGCTAGCTAGCAAATAATTAGATACAGACCAGGTTATCAGTTAGACGCAGACCAGGTTATCAGTTAGACAAAGAACAGAAAATAGAACAAAGGATCATAAAGCAATCCTTCGTGGTGAGATACCCCTTAATTTTTCTCGAATTTGGAATGAACTTCTTTACACACAGCAACTGAGTATATTTGCATGTAATGTTGTACCAAGGATGGACAAGTGATGAACATGAACTGAATCATAAAATCCGTATAATTTGCATTGTTTGCTTTCTAGGACAAAACAGAATCACGAGCAACTAAAATACAGTCAAGTAAGTCGAAAGCACTTAATAAGAGGTCTGACATCGAGCATATGCCATGGAAATATAGTAGTAAGCCAAAATGGACATTTTTGTTGATTCCTATCTTTTACATCCTGTAAGAGAGCATGGAATCTCAGTGGTGTGCGGCTAACACATTATATTTATCAGAGCATGCCACTGTCAGACAATAACCAGCTCAGACATGTAGGATATAAAGAAATTTACCACACCTCAGCATCAACAAGTGATTCATCATCGTCAGCGTAGACCATGTTTGACACCAAAGTCTAGGAAATAAATACAAAAGGCAGATGTTAAAACTGTAAACAGGGGAAAGATTAAGCAGCATTAGCTTGGACAAGGAAAATCATATACTTGTATTAAGCGTGGCAAGAACTCCCGCAGTCCTTCAGGGTGCATGCTAACATCACAATACGCTGACCTGAAAAGGTTTACTTTACTTACAGTTAGTCCTATAATACAACACAGTCAGTTAGTAATGTCATCAATGACTCATAGTTTATTTTGAACTTGAAGGGTGTCAAGCAAATAAAATGTTAGAATACATAGACATGAGCACCAATCAGATGTAAAATATTATAGTATGAAGTTTAAAATTGACAATTTAAATTTACCATATCATGCATGTTAATCTTTGGTTAGTTTTCTGTTGAAGTTCGAACAGACAAGGGAGACTCAAAAGGGCCATCACGATAAACTCCATGCACTACAACAAACACCCGCAACTCAAATATACAACTTCATACGGCCAAATTAGTTAGCTAGTTAGGATAGCATCGTCATATGTTATGAGCTGGCATTCATTTGGTTAAAGGGAAAAATAACCCTCTACACAGAAGTTCCAAGTGCTTCGGTTAGATAACAAAATTTAATCATTTAGCACACCAAAGGGCTTGGCCTGTAATTGAACATGTCCATAATTACTTGATTAGAACTGTATAATGCATCTTATACAAGGCATGTCTACTTCTCATTTAAGAATGTCACAGCCAGCCACAGTAATTGGCAGATTCATAAACTATTGCTTAAGGTGCATCATCAAACCTAGCTCATCTTAAAAAATTGAACCTAGCCCGCCTTCAAACCTAGCAGTATAGCAAAGCAACCAATTTAAAAGGAGGTACTGGTTAATTGTTTTTTTAAATCGGCATGAAGAACTGAGTACTTTTTACTGTATCTTCTACTGAATTTTTAGCTGATGAGTAATGTTCCCTTGGTTGTCAGATCTGAACTTTATAAGAAAAGAACATGTATAGTTATTTTAGCAAGTATGCATATAAGCATCCCGAAACAACACATAGAAGAGGGTATGTGTTGTCTCAGGATCCATACATGTGCCGCATCCTACCTCATGCATTAACACAATCTTCGCTGCACACTTTTCAAGAAGAGCTAATTTCACATTAGCTCCATCTCAATCCGGCACTACTTCAGAATTCGAAGAAATTTAGAGAGGCAGATCACACTTTGTTTTGTCTAATGCCAAATTTTAATTGTACACCATGAAGCTGCAAAGTTGAGAGCCGTCCAACAGATTTCTGAATTTAATTAGTGTGACTACTTGTTGGAAAGAGATCATCATCATATGACAAAACAAATACCCAATATATGTTCTCATCACATCACACAACCAAGATGTGCAGTCAAGCATGAGGTTGCAATGCAATGCAAGAACAAAGGATTATGGTCGGTTGGGTGGGTTGTGGTCACCTGTGACGAGGACGGTGAGCCCGACAGCATTCTCTGCTCCGCCATGGACAGACTGACGCCTGACTTGCCGGAGATGAGCGACAAGATACCCATTTGGTCCTCAATCGACTCCCTAACAAAAGTGAGTCCATAAATAGGAGGTAAAAAAGAAACGGAACAGAGTTTGTGTCGGTGTCAAAACCGGCGAATCTCGGGTAGGGGGTCCCGAACTGTGCGTCTAGGCCGGATGGTAACAGGAGGCAAGGGACATGAAGTTTTACCCAGGTTCGGTCCCTCTCTATGGAGGTAAAACCCTATGTCCTGCTTGATTAATATTGATGATATGGGTAGTACAAGAGTAGATCTACCACGAGATCGGAGAGGCTAAACCCTAGAAGCTAGCCTATGGTATGATTGTGTGTTGTCCTACGGACTAAAACCCTTCGGTTTATATAGACACCGGAGAGGGTTAGGGTTACACAAATTCGGTTACAATGGTAGGAGATCTGCATATCCGTATCGCCAAGCTTGCCTTCCACGCCAAGGAAAGTCCCTTCCGGACACGGGACGAAGTCTTCAATCTTGTATCTTCATAGTCCAGGAGTCCGGCCGAAGGTATAGTCCGGCCATCCGGACACCCCCTAATCCAGGACTCCCTCAGTAGCCCCTGAACCAGGCTTCAATGACGACGAGTCTGGCGCGCAGATTGTCTTCGGCATTGCAAGGCGGGTTCCTCCTCCAAGTACTTCATATAAGATTTCGAACACCAAAATAGTGTCCGGCTCTGCAAAACAAGTTTCCACATATTGCCATAGAGAGAATAATATTTACACAAATCTAATCTGCTGACGTATTCCGTAGTGTGACACACCACGGCCAAGCCTTTATCCGAGTCGTTTCATTATCCCACCTCAGCGCGTCATGCAAGGCGGTTTCCTTGGCACGTCTTGTTAAAGCAGAGATCATGTCCCCTTATTCTGGGATTCTCATCAATACGGGCGTGGGTAACCCAACCGCTTCTAGGACTCCTAGATTATAGGCAAGTCCAAACGGACACGGAGAGGACGCTTGATATTCACCCTCTTTATAAAGGGGACAAGGCTTTTATTTTTCCCTCCCGTGCTCAATCGAATCCTTCCCCCACCTCAAGCTCAAACGCCCGAAGTTCAGGTCAGGTGCTCCGAACCTTCAGTCATGTCCGGATCTAGCCTTCAAGGCCGATGGGTGCCTTCCTCCGTCACGGAAGAGGACATCAAAAAGTTGAGGGAGGCCAGATATCTGACCGCCGATATTTTGCATCGGCTGCCTCCCCGAGGGCAGGCCGTCCCCACCCCTGAACCCAACGAGAACGTCGTGTTCGTCTCCCACTTCCTCCGAGGTCTAGGCCTTGCTCTGGATCCTTTCGTCAAAGGTTTGATGTTTTATTACGGGCTAGACTTCCATGATCTAGCTCCGGACTCCTTTCTTCATATCATGACATTTATTGTCGTGTGCGAGGCCTTCCTCCGGGTTACCCCTCACTTTGGCCTATGGCTCAAGACCTTTGAAGTAAAGCCGAAGATGATCGAGGGGCAACATGCAGCGTGCGGAGGTGCCTCAATATGCAAGATGACAGGAGCTATGTGGCCCAAAGGTTCCATCCCAGAGGTGTCTGAATTGTGGCCACAGGAGTGGTTCTACATCACGGCTCCTAGAAGTGCCAAGTGGGCGGCCGCCCCTGTTTTCCGCTCGGGCCCTCCACCATAACTGATGTCATGGATAAGCAGAGGTCTGAGCTGGGGTCCAGCCAAGGACGTGCCTATACTGCAAAGCCACATTCGAGATCTCTTCAATGGAGATTTCAGTTTGGTTGCGGTAATACAAGTTATGTTGGTTCGTCAAGTCCAGCCTTGCAAACGCCGGCCTCTTCGCCTGTGGGAGTTCAATCCCGAGGGACCGCGTGTCATTCAAAATTTTCTCGGCCTGACGCACGAGGAGATGTACAAGTCATTCTTCGGACCTCAGGTGGAGTGTCCGGAAATCACCAAGGATGTGGGCCTGAGTATTAACCGCGCCGCTGAACAGATAAGGCATCTTCCGGCCGAACATACTATCTCTCCTTTGTTACGAAATTATTTCTGAGAGTCTGCTTTTTGACCAGGACTGGCTAACAAAGGCGAAGTTGATTCGGTGTTCGGCCCCCCTCCCTGAGGGTTTGGAAAATCCGGTATTGGAAAAGATGCTCCAGACCACACCTTGCCCAGAGCCCTTGAAGGAAGATACTGTGGAGGATAATGCGGGCGGACGCGGGCCCCCAACGCTGCCCATTCTAGCCGAGGGAGCGAGCGTCTCCATGAAGGAAGACGACCAGAAGAGGAAAAGGACTGCGCCCGGGGATTCGGAAGCCGAAGCTTCCAAACGGGAGAAGAAGTCTCACACAGAGGGTCCTACCTTGGGGGGCGCTGTTGCCGCACAAAGTCCGCGGGGGGATCAATTCTCCCGCGAGTCGTAAGTGACCCGAAATACTTTAATAGTACAGATATGCCATCTTTTTCTTCTGAGAAAATAACCAACGCATATATTTTTGCAGTTCGAGCCTTAGCCCCTCTCAAATGAGCTCGTCTTCGGGGGATCTTCTTCCAGAGATGATGGAGAGCGAAACGCCTCCTCCGGACTCCTCCGCTCCGGAAGCGGGCGACCCTGAAGTGTCGTCGCGGAGGGCCTCTCCGAGTCCGGTGAGGCCAGAAGATAATCCCATTGACCCCTGAAGCTCCCAGTGTCCGGCTCCCGAAGAGAGCAGACAAAAGAGTCCGACACCGTCTAGTGTGTGATCGGATGTTCTGAGGGAGTTGGTGGGGCGAGCGGCCATCTCAGATGAACACCGTGTGCTGATGAATACGGTGATGGAGAGAATATCGTCCACCGAAAAGCGGATTGCATGAAGCTTTTATGAGTCTACTGACATGCTTTGAGGTACGTAAAAGAATGTATGATAATCCTGCACATGCTAGGTGTGCTCTGTGTAGATAGTAGCCCCTGAGACTCTGGTTGTCGTCGGAAACGACGACGAATGGAGGATCATATTCCCAGGTAATAACCATACTGCCTTATGTGCAGGTGATGGAAGCTTCGGTAGTTAGCCGGACTAGCGAGTTTGCCCATTTAGAATGGCAGTTGGATGCGGCAGACGCCGACATCGAGCTTGTTAACAAAAGGCTTGACGAGGCACAGGGTAAGTGTCATTATCTGGTAAACGCCACATAGGAAGAGCAGCATGATGCCAGTATCTTTAATATGTTGTGACTACAGATGGAGTTGCCACTGTTGAAGCCTTGCGGGCAGAACTTGCATGAGCCAAGGAACAAGCGAGGTTGGGTAATGTGACTGCTTTGAAGGCGGCCGAAGAGTTGCAAGCCGAGAAGGCCGCGCATGGCGAGAGCCGATACAAGATGGCCATAGAATTAAAAGCCGCCGCCGACCGTTGCCGGGTTCTTGAAAAGGAAAACCAAGCGAAGGCATCGGACCTTGAGAAGGCTGCTGCGACGAAAAAAGACCTCCGCTCTGCTATGAGGGCAAAGAAGGAGGAGCTGCGGGAAGCCGGGGATATTGTAGCTGGGAAATCCTTTATGTTGCGGAGGAAGTTCGGAGATCCACGGTATGCCCCTCTGGATCGGCTGTGGAGTTCGGAGGATGTGTATATGGAATTGGCGGCGAGCGCTGCCAATGCGGCCAAGTACTTCCAGGGTCAGATGGACCGTGAAGTAGACTAGCTGTTTTGGAGGCAATTCCATTCTCCCGAGCGTCCACTTTCATTGACTGACCAATTAGCCGAATGGGCCGAACTAAATAGGTTGTCCGGACTCTCCATGAGGTCTGTTGTGGATCAGCTATGGCCGGAAAGGTCAAAACCGAACAGCTATTTCAGCTTGGTGCAGCAGTTCCTTGACGTGGTGCCGCGCATTAATGCGATGAAGAGGTCGGCGTGCATAGAGGGCGCACGGATGGCCTTTGCCCGTGTTAAGGCATACTGGGCGGAGATGGATGCTACCAGTGTTGCAGCGCGGGATTCGGCTATAGGTCGAAAGGCTGCTGAGCACTATTTTGAAGAAGTTCTTGAGGGTGCCCGTTTGATAGAGACCCAGTGCTCAAAAAATATCATGTTTGAGTGATATGTAATCTCATTGTAAGCGAAATGCTTTTATAAATTTTTATAAGGCTATTTTTATACTTTTGCCTGAAAGTAATATGATGCCCCCTGGGAGGCCGTTTATGTATACATGTGTATAACCTGAAAGATTGCAGTCGTCAGCTTCAACCCCCACGCATATAATGCGGAGGTGCTCACAAAAACACGCGTTCACACTTAACCCAACGTCTTGGTCCTATTAAGGAGGTGATAGCGGAGCGAGCGAGGCAACCGGACTATAATGCTTTAACACTTTCACTTAGCCATAGGAGTTTGACAGTGGGGCTACTAGATAGCCCCTAGTGGCTCCGCACTCTCCCGATTCTGGGGTGCGTACATGCCTGGCCGGAAAACGGTCCTTCGTTAAGGCAGAGGAATTCTAACATTCCCACAGGTCATCGAGTGGTTGACCAGTCTCACGCTATATCATGACAGTCAGTTTTCGGCTTTCTCTACTGAGGTGCTCGTCCGGATGAACCAGGGCACAATCGCAGTAGTTCTCCTGGTGCTACCTTAGCCGGTAAAGCGGAACGTAAGGCACCAAAACACAGGAGTCAGGCAAACCCAACATTTGACCAAAGACAATGATTCGGAGCTGATGCATATAGGGCCAAACCCGCGACGCCGAACACTCCCTAAGGTATTCGGTCTTTGTGGTATAAACCGGGCCTAAATAATGGCCTTTGTAAGAAGCCCCTTGTGTCCAGGTACGTGCATTGTTCTGGCGTGGCCACATGCCAAGACGTCAGCATCCTTCTCAACGATGGATATGTATCAACAAGAGACAGTAAAAAAGGTTTATGCAGGGTCTTAATCTAAAAAGAATCCTTGGAGCGGGTCCCTGTTACACGTCTGCGCCTGTGTCTCCGTTGTGCCGTATCTTGGACGGGTGTAGCACGATGATCGTCTGTAAAAGAGAGTAAGTTAAGTGAAAAAGTTGTCGTGCAAAAAGATAGTTTTTAAAGAAACCATGTATAATTCAAGATGATAAGAAATTGCCACTCGTCTACGTGTGTTGAGCCCCTTGTATTGACAAATAGGGGTGTGACCATTTATTCGGTATAAGTAGCGGCGCCAGACTCGATTAGTTGTATCTGAGGTCTTGACGACCTATTGGATGCTTTCGCTTGTCCGAGCGCCTTTAGTGTGCGGCTGCCAAGGCAACCTCACTCTCTTCGGCGCGCAGTGATCGCTTGATATTTTCGTGCACTGTGATGATGCCACGTGGACCGGGCATCTTGAGTGTGAGGGAGGCGTAGTGTGGTATTGCATTAAAGCGAGCGAAAGCTTCACGTCCGAGCAGTGCTTGATAGTCACTTTGAAACAGAGCGATGTGGAAAGTTAAATGCTCGCGACGGAAGTTATCGAGGGAGCCGAATATAACTTGTAGTAGGAGGGAGCCCGTACAACGAGCCCCTGGTCCTGGCGTTACTCCTTTAAAGGTAATATTGCTATGGCAAATTTGTGTTGAGTCTAACCCCATCTCACGGATTGTATCCTGATATATTAGGTTTAGGCTACTGCCGCCGTCCATCAAGACTCTTGTGAAGTGATATCCGCCAATTACTGGGTCTAATACCAGGGCAGCCCATCCTGCGTGTCGGATACTTGCTGAGTAATCGCGATGGTCGAAAGTGATCGGTTGAGATGACCAGTGACAGGACTTCGTGGTGACAGGCACTTGGGTATATTTTCCTGGGAGTGCCGCGTTGTTTTTTCCCTTGATTACGTGTAACACGTTTACTGTTTTGACTTCTGGTGAAAATTTCTTTTGTTCCCCCGTGTCTTGCTTGGGAGGCTTGTCCTCGTCTTCACTTGGTGTATCCTCCCCCTTGTGTACGGCGTTGAGCTTGCCAGACTGCTT
Source organism: Triticum dicoccoides (assembly GCF_002162155.2). Classification (NCBI taxonomy): domain Eukaryota; kingdom Viridiplantae; phylum Streptophyta; class Magnoliopsida; order Poales; family Poaceae; genus Triticum; species Triticum dicoccoides. Next base: position 566,050,314 of record NC_041390.1, on the reverse strand, counting down.
GAAGACCCAACATTCTCTGTGGGTATGATTAGCAGGTTTACCAGGGGTACTATGAATCTGACATACCTGGTCCAGAATTTTGTTGAGGCTGGACAATTCATCCCTGGTGCCTTTAGGGGGCGGCTTTTGACATGGCCGAGATCTTTTGAATCCGGCATTTACTGTCGTGCCCTTCGTGTTGTCTTCTTTATTCCGGCGTTTGTTACTGTTGCGCCATGATTTCCTGTTTCCATCTCTAACTTCAGATGTACTGGGGTCACTGGTGCTGCATCTGGCTAGCCAGCTGTCCTCACCCGCACAAAAGCGGGTCATGAGTTTTGTTAATGCGGCCATCGTTCTCGGCTTATTTTGGCCGAGGTGTCTGGCGAGCCATTCGTCACGGACGCTATGCTTAAGACTGCCAAGGCTTCGGCGTCCGGACAGTCGACAATCTGGTTCTTTTTAGTAAGAAACCTGTTCCAGAGCTTTCAGGCTGACTCTCCGAGCTGTTGAGTTATATGACTCAAATCGTCCGCATCCGGAGGTCGGACATAAGTCCCTTGAAAATTTGCCCGAAAGGCGTCTTCGAGCTCTTCCCAACTTCCAATGGAGCTTTCGGGGAGGCCTTTGAGCCAGTGACGAGCTGGCCCTTTGAGCTTGAGGGGTAGGTACTTGATGGCGTGGAGATCATCTCCTCGAGCCATATGGATATGAAGGATGTAGTCCTCAATCCAGACCCCTGGGTCTGTTGTTCCGTCGTATGCCTCTATGTTTACGGGCTTAAATCTTTCTGGAAATTCGTGGTCCAGCACCTCATCGGTGAAACATAGGGGGTGTGCGGCACCTCTGTAGCTGGGTGTACCGCGTTGTTCGGATGTTTGTTGTGTTGCATTGTATGCTGGGGCGCGATTTCGTGGTCCATAAATGAATCTTGTTGTGCCGTCCTTTGGGTGCGAGACCTCGCATGGGTCGCGTATTGTATTGTGAGCGATGTTGTATGCCTCTCTGTGTTGGTAGAGGGGTCGTCTATCCGACCAGGTGGCTACTTTGATATTTGGTTGTGGGGGTTCTGAGGCCTCCTCATCGAATTCGGGTAGCAGCTTCTGCTTTGGGTAGCTTTTGTAGGGGCGATTGTCGCCGTACCTTGCTGTAGTGTTGAGTATTTTACTCCATCTGATTTGGAGTGTGTCTTGCGTGGCCTTGAGCCTTTGCTTCTGCTTTTTCAGACTCCTCGCGGTAGCAACAAGCCTTTTACGGGCCGTCTGCTGCTCCGGGTGTCTGTCCGGCGTTATGTCGTCCGGACCATTATCCTTGATAGGATTTGTTTGTTCGGTTTGATTATCCGGATTGCCGTTGTCCGGCAGCGGTTTGCCCTGCTCCAACGCTGGGTCTGTGTGATCGCTATTTCTGTCGAGACGGGATTTGGGGCGGCGCTTGCGTCGCTGCTTTGACTGCTTTTCAAGGGAACAAGCCTTCAGTGCGTCCTTCCGCTCCTCGTCGTCATCTTTTGGTGCGTCCACCATGTATACGTCATATGACGAGGTGGCGTTCCAGGACCCATAGGCGCTGGTTCTTCATCGTCTCCTTCATCGGCGTCCATACCGTTGAAGTCTTCGGAGTCGAAGTCGACCATGTCGGTTAAATCGTCGACAGTGGCTACAAAGTGGGTGGTGGGTGGGCTTTGAATTTCTTCATCGTCTGCATCCCAATCTCGCTGACAGTAGTCCGGCCAGGGCTCTTCTGATAAAGAGAGAGACTTTAGTGATTTTATAATATCGCCAAAGGGCGAGTGCTGAAAGATGTCCACGGCGGTAAACTCCATGATCGGCGCCCGATCGGATTCGATCGGCAGAGGCGCGAATGGTTCGGAGTCCGGCTCCTTGGAATCATGAGTCTCGCGGAGTGCGGGGCTGGTGTTCGGCTCGATCGCCGTTAGGATCGCAGCCCCCGAGGCGGCGTCCAACCACCCATCCTCGATCGGCGCGGTTGGCTCCGAATTAAGGGTCGAAGCGGATGCGGGTGCGGCCTTCAGGGCACTGTTAGGCGGCAGAGCTAGATCATGCTCGTCGTGGCAGTGCGGCACGCTCGGCAGTGGCTCAAATCCGTCGAAAATCAAGTCCCCGCGGATGTCAGCCGTGTAGTTTAAACTTCCAAATCTGACCTGACGGCCAGGGGCATAGTTTTCGATCTGCTCCAGATGGCCAAGTGAATTGGCCCGCAGTGCAAAGCCGCCAAAGACAGAGATCTGTCCGGGGAGACAAGTTTCACCCTAGACCGCATCACTATCGATGATCGTATGAGCCATCAAGCCTGACGGCGACGACACAGAGGAACTCTCAATGAAAGCACCAATGTCGGTGTCAAAACCGGCGGATCTCGAGTAGGGGGTCCCGAACTGTGCGTCTAGGCCGGATGGTAACAGGAGGCAAGGGACACGAAGTTTTACTCAGGTTCGGGCCCTCTCGATGGAGGTAAAACCCTACGTCCTGCTTGATTAATATTGATGATATGGGTAGTACAAGAGTAGATCTACCACGAGATCGGAGAGGCTAAACCCTAGAAGCTAGCCTATGGTATGATTGTGTGTTGTCCTACAGACTAAAACCCTCCGGTTTATATAGACACCGGAGAGGGTCAGGGTTACATAAAGTCGGTTACAATGGTAGGAGATCTGCATATCCGTATCACCAAGCTTGCCTTCCACGCCAAGGAAAGTTCCTTCCGGACACGGGACGAAGTCTTCAATCTTGTATCTTCATAGTCCAGGAGTCCGGCCGAAGGTATAGTCCGGCCATTCGGACACCCCCTAATCCAGGACTCCCTCAGAGTCCCCAAGAACCACATAACAACCAATTCAAAAAAGAAAGAGCCACGAATCAATTCTCACCTGATAGCTTGATTGCTCACAAGGGCATAGTGCAAAATCAAATCCATGAGTATATATGTGTGGGCTTCATCCATGAATATGTAGACAGAATTTAAGCACCGGCTAGAACCACACAAAATCAGATCAAACCATGCAACGGTGAGCTCGTGAGACAGCCATGCTGCAGGTTGGCCTTAGAACACACCAAGGGACCACACAGATCAGCACAATAATTGAATAAAACATGACAACGAGAGCACACCTTGACGCGACATAACAACGAACATGCTATAAGCGGGTTAACATCAACAACAAATCCATGAACATCATCACAACAAGAACAACCATCTATACAGCCACACATGACCAAGCGGCCAACCTGAACTGGAGATGCCGGCCATCTCTTTTGTAAAGTCGAAGAGACCGGAAACACACGAGGCAATGGCGCTGAGAAACACGCACTTCACATAAAGAGTACCAAAGAATCTTTGTTAACTACCCAGCTAGCACATATCACCAATTTGATCAACACAGAAAGAGCTGTTAGGAATTTCATAACCTGCTTATTCCTTTTCTAGTACCTAGTTGTCTTACTGTACCTACCACATGTGCACACTGTTATTCTGGGAAGGCACCAAAGTAATTACAAGATCGGGTCTAAAAACAGGACTTCCTTCCTTGGCATGCATCAAATTGGGTAACACCACGGCCATGTCATTAATCTTTGTGGGTGGTTTATTTTCCTCTCAGGGCAACACTAACCTGATTTTTACTGCACAAATAAAAATTACACAGGAACCAAATCTAACAAATTTTGCACCATAGGCCGACCCTAAACACTGCGTCACCAGCTGATTAATTCCTTGAAGGAACCTAACGGATGTAGCTTGCTCCAATGATCTACTATTTCAATTAGGCTCATCGGTTCTTGCTTACAAAAAAACAGGGTCCATGCTGAAATTCAACCCAACTTAGAGCCCTACCACTTGATAAGACTCGACTAGACGACGGGTCGCTGGTTGGTCCGATCTTCCACGATACTGGCCGCAGCACAAGAAATTCCGGTCGAGCAAAGATGCAAGACCGTAAGATCAAAAACTAGTGTTGAGTAGACTAGATCAACTCCACGCGCAGCAGCAACAAAATCCACACGAATCAGCAACAAAGACAATATTGGGTGTCCCCCGACATAGGACGTTTTCTGTTTATTGAAACTCACAACTGAAACAAATCTCACGATAACCCCAAAAAACTGACCTCGTACACGGCCGGAACGTGCCCGTTATATAAGCAGGCCAAACCGACGTACAAGCTAGCTTTACTCACACGGACTCTATCTCCTATTTAAACTAAGCCGGGTTTTAACTAATTAAATAACCGGCACCGATGATCACGTTGGATCCTAGCTAGACTCAGATCGCTCACGTAACTAATAGCTGACTAAAAAAACATAAGAAAATAAAGGCCATGCATGTAACCTTTGGACTCTACAACTACGTACTAAAGAAACTTGCATATTTCTTCTTTCTTCAGAATGGATCAGAGCCTTTTTGGTGGAGTCCTAAAATTTGGTTTCACTTCTGGCTGGGGTGGAGGAACCTGGAGCAACATAGAACCAATTAAAAGGTGTTGCATCGAAGTACATTGGTCCAAGTTCTCCTTCTTCCGTATAGCAGACTGAGCTTCAGTAATTGAGTTAGCACTATTGGCTACATCATCCCCTCCCTCTTGGAGCGAAGCCGTCCTCGGTTTCGTGGTAGCTTTGGGGACCTTACAGACATCGTTCTTGATAGCACTAGCGAACATCGGCTATAACACATGTCGCCTTCCAGAGTCCCAAAAAGAATAAGTGTTAGACCTTCCTTCATGCATAGCACGATGATCATATTGCCATGGCCTCCCCAATAATAACTGGCATGCATTCATTGATAGAACATCACAGATTATTGTATCGGTATAATCGCCAACCAAAAAATTGACACGCACCTTATGAGTAACTTTCAGTTTGCCCGATTGATATAACCATTCGACACAATGCGGTTGTGGGTGCTTCCAAGTAGGCAAAGCTAAAGCATCCACCAAGTCCTTGCTTACCGCATTAGTGTAGCTTCCTCCATCTATGATCAACTTACAATTGGTTTTGTTGATTTTGCATTGAGTTTGAAAAATATTCCAACGCTGTCCCTTATCCTCAATGTGATCCCCTTGCACTCGCTGCACCATCAATGATGGATATGATTCGGCAGCTTCAAAACTCACAACCACATTTTTAGCATCCTTGGATTTTTCACTAGAATTGTCAGAAACTGTCTCTTCATCACTAGCGGATGCATATCCATCTCTTGTGAGCAACACTCTTTTCTCATTAGGACATTCACGCTTCATATGTCCCCTTCCACCACACTTGAAACACTCTATGTCACTAGTGCGTCCGATCGACTGCACATTAGAATCAACCCTCGACAGTCCTGATTTTGAAGCATCCTTTTGCACGGAACCATGAGAACGATTTGATGTTGTCGTCCTGGCGCTAGGAACGACATCCTCATTCTTATGCTGCGAGCGACGCCATGTGTTCAAAGTGGTACCGGAAACTGTGTTGACTTGGCGTCGCTTAATCTGTTGTTCCGCACGCACAGCTTGGTGCACAAGATCTTGTATATTGTAGTAGACCACTATCTCAACACGATCTTGCACCTCGATATTCAGCCCGTTAAAGAAACGTGCCATGGTCGCCTCTGGATCCTCCGTTGTCCCTGTACGTATCATAAGCAATTCCATCTCCTTGTAATATTCATCAACACTCATATTACCTTGAGAGAGCCGCTGCAACTTGTTGTACATATCTCTTTTATAGTGTTCAGGAACAAAACGTCGCCTCATGAACTCTTTCATCCCTCGCCAAGTCGTCGGGCGATGTCTTGAACGACAAATTTGATTTCACCATATTAGCGCGTAACCAGTAAACTCAATGCCAGCAAGTTGAACTTTCTTCTCCTCGCTATAATGATGAGCATCAAAAATTTGATCCACACGCATCTCCCACTCTAAATAGCCTTCTGGTTCACACTTGACGGAGAACGAAGGGATTGAAATTTTTATGCGCCCAATTCCATCATCCACAGGCACACGCACAGCTTGACCAACTCGGTCATGCACTCCGCCACGAACGGAAGTTTCAGGACGAGGCTCATAGTGTCGTGGTCGTGGCGCGTACCCCACCTGGTCAACGCCGTCATCAAGACCATCATCTCCAGCATGAGGTTGTGCCGCCAAACGCCGATCATGCACGCCGGCATGTCCGTCGCGAGCAGGTGGTGCATAATGCAGTGGAGCCGCCGGAGCAGTCTGTGGTGGGGCAAAATTCGTCGCCGGCATATTGATGATGTCTGCCAAACCATCAAACCGAGTGATCAGGACATCTATCCTTTTACCGAGCGCATCATGACATTGCTTGATGTAGTTGCATGTGTGGTCAAAACCATCTCGAATATTTTGCGGAATATCATCCGCATACACTGGACGTACTATTTCCTCAGAATCAGCAGCAACCTCATCACCCTTGTTGACCGAGGTTGACATCTTGATCAACACAGTACCGTGAATAACCTTAGCTCTGAATACCACTTGATAAGACTCGACTAGACGACAAGTCGGTTGGTCCGATCTTCCACGATACTGGCCGCAACACAAGAAATTCCGGTCGAGCAATGATGCAAGACCGTAAGATCAAAAACTAGCGTTCAGTAGACTAGATCAACTCCACGCGCAGCAGCAACAAAATTTACACGGATCAGCAACAAAGACAATATTGGGTGTCCCCCGACATGGGACGTTTTCTGTTTATTGAAACTCACAACCGAAACAAATCTCACGATAACCCCAAAAAACCGACCTCGTACACGGCCGGAACGTGCCCGTTATATAAGCAGGCCAAACCGACGTACAAGCTAGCTTTACTCACACAGACTCTATCTCCTATTTAAACTAAGCCAGGTTTTAACTAATTAAATAACCGGCACCGTTGATCACGTTGGATCCTAGCTAGACTCAGATTGCTCACGTAACTAATAGCTGACTAAAAAAACATAAGAAAATAAAGGCCATGCATGTAACCTTTGGACTCTACAACTACGTACTAAAGAAACTTGCATATTTCTTCTTTCTTCAGAATGGATCAGAGCCTTTTTGGTGGAGTCCTAAAATTTGGTTTCACTTCTGACTGGGGTGGAGGAACCTGGAGCAACATAGAACCAATTAAAAGGTGTTGCATCGAAGTACATTGGTCCAAGTTCTCCTTCTTCCGTATAGCAGACTGAGCTTCAGTAATTGAGTTAGCACTATTGGCTACATCACCACTAGCATAACCAACACGAAAGTAGCACCAGCATGGTGACGACGCTCGTGAAATTGGCAGCCGACAAGGGAAACTCGATCGACCCCCAAAACGAAAGAATCATGTGTTGGGAGTAATACCTGACGGATGAAGAAATTCTCTCGGTGTCGATACAGCAGTCACGAACACGGAGGACCCGTAGCAGACGAACGCGGCAGCAACCGGAAGGAAGGATCTGCGATGGCGGTGAAGCCCTAGGGGGAATATGGAATAAACGAGGTGGAGGCGGCGGCTCAGATGTACGGCTTTGAGTCACCGGAACCCACGACTGGAAGCCACACCAGTTCCCTGCCAAGTGGTCCCCAGAGACCTCGCCGGAGCACCGGACACCGCAGAGGCTGCGAGAGCCCGGGCCTCCATGCCGGCGGCGTCGCGACGCAGACGGGAGGCTTGGCGCTGCGAGACAGAGAAATCCGACGCTGCCGCTGCTCGGGAGCACGGGTCTGCGCCAAGGGCCGAGCCTCCTCATCGTCGCCGTTTTATGAGTGGCTGCGGTGTGGCTAGCATCGCACCGGCGGAAGGGACACGAGGCAGGGTATGGAGAAGCAGTGGCCACGGCGGCGGCGGCGAGGGAGAGGAGAGACGAGAAGAGGAGGAGAGGTTGCATGGAGTACGGGGCTGGGCCACATGTGTGAGGCCTTTTTACGATGACCATCCAAAATTATCGATCGATAAAACAGTACCGCTAATGCCCACGTGGACACACTCATTGCTCGCCTTTGATGCGCACTTATCCAAAGTTATTGCAAAGATCTTGTTGGTGAGTCCAAAATCTACCACAACTTTAATTATCCAAATGTTCTCACCAATGCGCGATACGACAATTAATTCGAATCATATGATTCCTTTGTCTAGTTGCCATGTTTCGTTAACATAATGAGCAACCACACAAATGTAGTCTTTCTTAGCCTGACCGCTAAACAGAAAAATATGCATGTGGTAAAGTATTTTATTTTTATTTTTGAAGACTAATTTCATATAACTTATTCTTATCCTAGTTGTAGTCTGTCTAGAAACTAAAACGATATCTAGTCTAGTAAATTACAAAAGAGTTGTCACCATTGACTTTTCCACCTCACATGGGTTGTCAATGTAGATAAAGACACTACAAACTGTTTGTCACGGCTACGTGTATTAATCATGAAAAAACAGTTAGACATCTCCTCAAGGGGCCAGATGTGGGAATATTTTTTTCGAGGGGCCATGGATGTACTCCCCACATCCGGTAATATAGAATATTTAATAAAAAAAACTACCACATTTGGGGTTTGTGTCTAACTGAATTACCACTTCTTAATAGTGACAAAAGGCTACCACATTTACTTAATTTTGTTTGCAAAAATCTACCAAATGCATTTGATAACCGACGATTTAAACACGTCTATGACAGGCGGGACCCGCCCATCAGGGTTGATGTGGTGGAAAAGTCAATTCTGCTTATTTTGATTGTTAAGCTGACCATTATGATAGAGAAAGAGGAGGAGGAAGGAGGTTGATGATGACGCGTGGGCCCCACTTGTCATAACGGTCAACTTAACAGTCAAAATAACCGGAGTAAACTTTCCCACCACGTTAGCCCTGATGAGTGGGTCATGGTTGTCATACACACGTTTAAATTGTATAAATCAGTCAAATGCATTTGGTAGTTTTTTTGCCAAAAAATTAAGTAATTGTGGTAGTCTTTTGTTAGTGTTAAGAAAGTGGTAGTTAAGTAAGACACAAACCCTAAATTTGGTATTTTTTCTGCTAAACACTCAATGACATAAGATGTTATTACAACTAATTTACTCACATATTGGTTGTCAGACCATCTTATAAACGGAGGGAATACTTAAGTTTGAAACGGGCCATTTTAGTGGAAAAGATGCCTTCGATTTAGGGTACGGCGTTGGAGACGCTCTCAGCCGTGCGATCACACGTGTAGATTCGTACTACACCGAAGGCCACCTAGACAATCAGATAAACCCCATCATCATCCCCTTATCCTCGAGCCCGAACAGCAAACGCGAGCAGAGAGCGCAACACGAAGATGGCGACGATGTCCCTCGCCGCGGCCTCACCCCTCACCGCCTCCACCCCCCGCGGCCTCGCCGTGCCCGCGCCCCGCGCGCCATTCCTCGGCCTCCGCGCATTTGGCGCGTCGGCCACGCGGTTCGCGGGGCTGGCGGCGGCGCCGCGGCCGTCGGGGAGGGGCGATGCGGCGGTGGTGAGGATGGCGAAGAGGGAGCAGGAGCTGGAGGAGATTCGGGCCATGGAGACGGAGAGTCTGGAGCAGGAGGTGGTGGACCTCAAGGGGGAGCTCTTCCTGCTCCGCCTCAAGCGCTCCGCGCGCCAGGAGTTCAAGTCCAGCGAGTTCGGCCGCATGCGCAAGCGGGTACATTGCTCCTGCTCCCTTCCTCGGTTGCTGCTCTGAGCATTGGTCGTGTAGCCTTTATCTCTGCGCGATATTGCTGTCTCGTTTGGGAACACAGCATATGATTGGTGGAAATGTTGTGTGACCAAGAACACGACGGCTCCCTTGCCATTTGGGCTCCTGGAGTTGCAGTCATATGGTCTGCTCGCTCGATATGTTAAGCTTGCAGACTTTTTCGTTGAACTCTGCTCTAAGCTAAAATGCTCATGATTTTGAGATGATTGTCTGCTGACTTGGACCAGTTACTGATACTTCTACTTAAGATGGTAGAGCAGTCACTTGCAGATTTGCTAGTTGGATGTTTGCCTGATAGTTTAAAGCTTAATGGTTCTTATTTGCATTATATTTCGCCGGATAATGCTGAACTTAGTCATTTAGGGATGTTTGTGCTTATGCTGCTGGGACAACTGTAGTCTCATATCATCCCAACAGTAGTCCTTGACCTTTGCAGCTTTCATGATACAATGCTCGTCTTTGGGTCTTGTGATATGCTAATTAAGAATTAACTCATCGCCTGCTTGAAGGTTGAAACCTTCATCTCAGCACGGGGTGAACCTTAGAACAAACAGTTAGCAGCGAATAATTCATATTTTAGAACCTCAGACGACTCCTGTATTAATAGATCCATGACATTTGGAAATGAATCTATCAAGTTAATCTAGTATATTTCAGATGCCTTAGTAGCAGCATGTCTCAAAATTGTTTTTGACTTACGTTTTCATCTTTTCATCAGGTTGCTCGTCTGCTGACTGTGAGAAGAGAAAGGGAAATTGAACAAGGAATCAACAAAAGAAATTCTAGGAAGCTTGACAGGAAATGGAAACTGGGTATTGTGGTTGGACCACCACCATCTCTAAGGGAGAAGAAGGAGGAGGACTAGAAAACAGCAAAAACAGGCAATTTGCACAAGTCAATTCACCCCTTATAATGGTTTGTTTTGTAATCCAGAGTACAGCTTTCAAGTCCTTGCTGTTAAAACCAGAACTTATGTTACCATTTTTGCGTGTAAATCTCAGTTTTATTTGAAATTTCTGCTACTTCTTTCTGTGTTAATTGTTTATGTTCTTATATAATTGACATATGAAACTACGTGTAAGGAGTTTATGCTATTCAGTTGTCAAGACTAAGTAGCACTCCGTACCTGGCTTACATGATTTATCATTATGCTCAACCGGATCAAAGTATGTCACTTGATGACATTTCAACCTTGATTCTGTAGGACAATCTCGTGTTACCATTTAGTTTTCTGCGCCATAACAACGAAAACACATGGCCTCTCCTCTAGTTTTTTTTGTGATTATGCTCAACTGTGTGTTGCCTATTCTTTTGAATCTTTGCCATGTCATGAAAATATTCAGTCTTACAAATGATTTGTCTTCTCAAAGTTAAGAAAAGGAAATAATATTATGTCTGCCTACTTAACCCACCAATTAAGAAAAAACAAAAAGGGTATACTGTGCTCAATGAGAAGCTTCGATAATTTTAAGCAGGTAACTGACTTGTTGTTCATTCAGCCAGCTTAACTGTCCAAACTGCTCATTCTACTCACTTAACATTGCTTTGTGTGGGCATATACCCTTAATGATTTAAAAACTACCCGGACCACCTTTTGACACAGTGACCACATCAGCCACTGTCAAGATTGCTCACTTTATTGGACCCTGATGCTAAAAAGAACTGATTTACCTAAACAAAGAAGATAAACTAATGTAAAGAAACATATTGTTCTACTCATATCTATAATAATAACTTTGTGAATTATGGTGCTTTATTTTGCTCAGTTTACTATTTATCAAATATTTGGAAACTTCTGTGAAAATCTCTAATTCCTCTTCTTGTGTAGGACACTCAGATTGTTGTTAGTGCTGATTTACAGCTTCTAATCTAGCGTCTAAAGTATGCTGCAGATGTCATGATCAGTTCCATCATTAGTAAGCCCAGACTGCCAGGCAGGCCCTTTAGCCCAAAATTATAGTGCTGATCTGATCTTAGTTTGAGATGTTTGAGAGGCTTCACCCACAAAACATTCTAGTCACCTTGTTCTCATTTTCTGCTCAATATACATTCAGGACTTAGTACTGTAGTTGGACCTGGATTGTTTGATATGCTGATAACGGAAGATAGCATTCACATGCTCTTTTAAAAAAAAGTTCCATGTCATCGACAGTTTTGTTTTTACCTTTTACCACAGCTTTGTCTTATTCAGTTGTTGTGACCAAAATAGGGGCAAAACCTGCTAAGTAATGCAAATCTAATGGTTTTACCTTACTGTCAACTGTTAAAACACAAAGAAGCCCCAAAGGAAATTTATGTCCTACACAAGACTAATGCTCAAAGAAGTTTGAAGTTGCTAGAGCCACAAAATTTTACCGGTTAGGATTCACTGTCGACCAGCTTCGCGTTATATATTATTGGCTGTGCCATCAGATGCACAATTAGTGAAACACAGTGTTACTTGCTAAAGGTTAAGTAGGTAATTTCTTTTGTCACACAGTATTAGAATCAGAGCATGATTGCAAGAATACTTCCACATTTGACATTTCATAACTGTTTCTAAACTATGCTGGGACCTGTTGACAGAATCAGGAAAGGTTACTATTCACAGTTATCACATATATTTAAACCATAATTTGTGCTATTTATCAAACATGAAGATCGTAAGAAGTCTTATTCAGCAAGTGTATTCCAATATTCACCAAGGGGTGTCTACCTGTGTGTGTCTTTTATGCATTTTCCTTTCCCAGTCCCAACTACTCCAAATATGGATTTTACAATAGTCTACCACCTATTCTTACTTTCTCAGTGACATAGGAAGCTTAGTGCAATATCCAACCCGTGGCATCATAGGTACCACCTTGATTTGCTTCCTTCTCCCAAATGTCCTTGGTTGTACCAAAATTGAACCACACTCTATTCACACCTTTATATAGAAAAATCCGAAAACTGACACTTGTCAGTGACAAATAAAGCGGTGCTGTTATTGTTTGATTAAATTAAGTTTATTAATGTTAGCCGTCAATGTCTTGGAGGAAAAGGCATCGACCAGTACCTGCTCACAAGTCAGAAGAAAGCATAGCATTTTAAAAGAAAACTAAAATGCAAATGGTTTGAAGCTGTGAGATGTTTGATCTCCGACAAGGACATGATGACAAATGACTATGGCAAAACACTAGCAGTGCTTAGGAAAAGCTGATGGCTCATGCATGATTAGCATAATTTAATATTGGTAGTGACAGCAGCATATGTCTTAGGTGCTTGGATCCTTCTTATCATTGCTACTTGATTTCTAGCCCCTCTTTTGACAGGGCAAAAATTAGTCAACTTCCTATAACTGCCTCGGAAGACAAGTTTCTTTCCTATATCTTGCACTGCCAATAGTAGCATCTGGAAGGTTCCTTCTTTGAGCATCACTGTATCATTTTTCAATAAAGCATTTGCAGCTTGCAACACAAGCTTTTCTCTTGAAAAGACCACATACGTTATCTGTTTCTTCTCTATATACCGTGGATCAATACATATATGCTCCGCTGTTCTGCAACTCTGTTTTACTGCTAGTAGATTTTGATTTTGTTGATAGTAGAGTGAAATATTATTAAAATTATGTTCTTCTACTTAAAAACAAACTTAGGGTGCATAACTGCATACGTCTTCAACTAATACACATTGCCATTTAAAAAATGTTTAGTGTGCCACATGCAGTTATATATTATGTAGGAGTTGGTGAGCAAGATCCCAGTCTCCCATGAAGCACTTAAACTAGGAAATTGCAAAAAAAAAAGTCGCACAAAATTCAAGCTGGAAAATTTATATAGGGGCAGGTCTATATGTACAAGTGTTTTGGCATATACTGTATATGCATAGGAGCATATGGGTTGCCAATGCACGCTGAAAGCTATAGCGCTAAAAAATCCAACTGGGGCTACAGCACTATAATGGAAATCACATCACAAATAAGAGGTAAGATGTGAGAAACTAAAATTGAAAAAGCAAACCAAAGAGTAGCACACACTTGCAGTCAGAACTCATGCAAACTCGCTCATGAACTCATCATAAAATGAGTCAGACCAAATAGGGAGCTGGGTGCCGTTGCCCTCAGCGTCACAGCTTGAGGTGCTGCAAGCATCGCCGAGGTTGGAAATAGGGAAGTCAGCAAGTGGCGGAAGGGAGTCCTCTGACAGGAGCAACGGTTTCTGGGTGCCGTTCTCCCCCTCACCGCTGTTTGCACTGTAATCTGAGTTCTGGTTGGTACCATTGATGATAGGCTGTTCGTGTTCGAAGAATGAGCTACTAGGTATCTGGATGTCAGACACTTGCCCAGTTACCAAGTCTTGGCCATTAATACCCTCCAGGATCCTTGGAGATGACAGCGAAGACAAGGAAGACATCTGCGAAGGACTCAGGAGGCCGATTTGCTGTAGGTCAGTGGGGATGGTGTTGATGCTGCTGGAGCTGGGACTAGTCGCAATGGCTGCTGCGGACTGCAGCAGGCACTGTAAGTACTCGAGCTTTGCTGCCTGGACTGCATCGGCTTGCAGTTGGCTGGCGCTTTGGTCGTCCCACGGGCGCTGCTCCACAAGCTGGCGGAGGTTGGCTAGCGCGATGAGCTGTGGCAGCGCGGCGAAGAAGTCGGTCCTCGGTCGGTGCGTCATCGGGTCGAAGCCCATCTGGATCAGCTTCTTCTTCAGGTGAGTGTTCCAGAAGTTCTTGATCTCGTTGTCGGTCCGTCCAGGGAGGTGCTTCGCGATGGCTGACCACCTGGTTTGATCAGCACAACCCAGTTTGTGTGTGTTAGCAAGAGCACCACATATATATGTTTTTGAAGATTATACAACACATGTAGACCATTCTTGAAGATTAATAAGCAAGAGATTTGATAGGTATGCCGTACTTGTTGCCAAGGACGGAGTGGAGCTGGAGGATGGTCTGCTCTTCCTCGGGTGTGAACTTTCCTCTCTTGATATCTGGCCTCAGGTAGTTGGTCCATCTCAGTCTGCAGCTCTTGCCACACCTGTTGAGTCCTGTGAGATGCACAGAAGAACCAGAAGCATGAGCTACATTTCGGACCAAAGCTAGCCACGGCATCTCTGCCCGATAGCGAGACAGAAAACGGAGGCGTGCGTTGCGTACCTGCAAGCTTAGGCAGTGCTCTCCAGCTCCCATGGCCATGCTTCTCGATGTAGTCCGTGAGTTTCTGGTCCTCTTCGGGTGTCCAAGGCCCCTTCTTGAGGCCATTCTCGTCACAGCAAGGAGACCTCCCCATTGATAGGATTGAGATAGAATTGGGGTAGGATGGTGCAGGTGGGAAGGAGGGAGACAAAGCTATCTGCCTCTCCTCCCTAGCTTGGTCCTTGGGGTTTCCTGTGTCAAGGATGTCTGGTCACCGGAACACAGCTTCCTCTATATAAAGGCCATGAAATCCGGTGTCTAAACCTAGGTCAGGATTAGATTATTCGAGTGGAAAGGACTAATCTGCCCTTAGATAATTTGGGTATGCGACGTAGAGCACATGTCATGCGCCCGGGGGCAAGGGTATTGGTGTCCTCCACACTAAGGTAAGGGCTGTTGATCCATGTTGTTGACTTAAGCCGCTAGCTGCTACTTGGGCAATCAGCATTCAGCAGTCACATTGATACACTCTGTTTTCCTTAATCCTTTTTTTGAACAAGGTGTGCTCCTTAAGCCTTGCTTTAATTGTGTTGTTTTCGTTGCTGTTGTGCACAAAAAAAGGATGATGCATTGGGTGTTTAACATTTAAGAAAGCACAATCAGATCATTGTTGATTTTTAAGTAGCATAGCCAGTAGCTCATCATGTGACATGTCCTACTACCATATATTGTGATTACTTGCTGGGGGGCCTGTTTTCCATATAAAATGAGCAAAGGTTTCAGAAGTGGGTTCCTGGAAGCATGCTGTATCAATTCCAAAGACATAACTGATGCAATTTCATCAACTTCAATTCGTGTCTTGGAATGTAGTTGTAGCAGCCTCAAGATCTGTTGATATTGTATTGGCAACATTGTACTTGGCACATGACACCCATCTTATGCATTTCTTTTAGAGTTATACTATTATACAGCATTTGCATGCATGTCAACATGTAGATGACTAGATTCCCGGGATATCATAGTACATGTTGGCGTATATCCTCTTCTCAAGTATGTAACGGGACCATAAGATGACAGGCCTGCGTATGGAGCTGGACTGAGACCGTCCTAATAACTAACAAATAGTTAAGGAGAAATATTTTTTTTTGTAGAAGTAGACCAGATGACAGTGTTAACAGCTAGCTAGAATTGCGTATGCAGGCATCTCTTGTTTATAGAGTACAACGTATGCAGAGATCTGGCCTTGTAGTCTTGTTCATGCGGTCCCAAAAACTAAGTATATACTTTGAATTCGTTGGTTTGGCACGTAATGCCTGCTTATCCATAATGCGTGTGCTGCTTTAGTCTGAAATGTATTTCAGCTGTAGCAAGTAGGCAGCATCATATATCCGGCCACTTGGTGCGATGTACATGTCGTTGACAAATTACCAGGGTCGCTGAGCTGCAACCGAACCAACAACACACACACAGGTGGTGAGGAGGTCCCAGATGGATAGATTCGCTCGTCATTGCAGTTACCTGCTCCGACCCAGCGACCGGGCAACAAACCAAAGCGCCCTACTGCTCCTACTGTCCTACATGTACATGTCTTCCGTATACTCGATCAGATCAGACCGCTTGCTTTTGGCTTTTGGCAAAGCTCGACCGATCATCACTGGCGACCTAATTAACAGGCGGCTCCCATCCAGCACCAGCCACGGACGTAGAGGAGAGGAGATTGATTTCGCTGTACGTATCTTTTCCAATGTGTTCCACGCATGTCGAGCGGTCGACGGGGTCCACGTGGTGGCCGCCGTGGGGCCGCGGCTGGCCGGCCGGCCGCGAATCTTTCCTTCCCCATGCACGCAACGTACGTGCGTGAACGGACCTCCTCCTCGTCGTCGTCGTCGGCTCGGTCGTCGTCACCGGCCCACCCCACCCTCCGTCCGCGTGGCTCATAAACAAGTGCAAGTTGATCCGCGACGTTGCTTTCAGGCCAGGGTCCCCGGTGCCCTAGCAATAGCAAGCTCCATCGAGGCTGTCTGTGGCACGCAGCTAGCGCGGCTCCTTTTGTTTCTTTACCATATCATTATCAGTTACCTCGTCGCGAAACTGCCGTTGGTCCCAGTGACACTATCTCCGTTTGCGATTGATTGAAGGCCCGTGTGTTTCTCTTTGTTTTGATATAGTATGACAAATTTTGTACTTGTTCTCATGTTTGTTCTGTCGTCGCTCGAACCTAGTGGTGGATTTGGTTTACTACGGATGCGTTGTTGTTATTCTATAGGTTGGACTACGTTTCTAGATACTGTATGTACATATATGTTTTGTGTGAGATAGTATTGTTAATGTGCACGGTGAACGAAAAGGAACCTAACCATCTGAACTACGCTCAGTTTGGCAAAAAAAAGAGACAATATCTAACTATAAATTTTCC